>NW_028121674.1:0-24354 GCF_965194805.1 Balaenoptera borealis
TGATGAGTGGATTTAGGTACGACAATTCTAAGTGAAATAAATCACACAGAAAAGGACACTTCTCATAAGGTATCACTGATAGAGGGAATGTAAAAACCGTTACACTTGAACTGAATTACAAAACAGAACGAGTCACACATGCAGAAAACACACTATGGCTGCTTAACGGGAAAGGTGAGGTGGGGTGATACATAAAACAAGGGTTTCAAATTAGCTCAGATACCGTTCCATAAACCCAATATGTAATAGACAAGACCTACTCCTTGCTCAGAGAACTGGACTCAACACGCCCTATTCACTGCACAAGAATATATCTGAGTAGTAATAATCTTAAAACCTATGTATTGATATCTCTCTGTTAGTGTGTCAAGTGGGTGTAAAGCGGCATAAACACAGCAGTGAAAAGCAGCTAAACCCCATTATAAAAATAAATTACTTTGAAAAACCCATGAAACAAAGACAGTGAAAGAGAGCGAAATTCTTACACAATGCGTTCAGGGGCTGTGATGCAACCTGGATTGACCATATCTAGACCCACAGCTGGATGAGACATAAGGGTGGACACTCTTGGGGCTGAGAGGTTTGGTGAGGTTGGGTGAGCAAATGCAGACCCTTTAAAGTAATACTGCGTGGTACCCATCGCATGGGTCCCAAATCTCCAGGTTCAAGGGCATCTTCCTACATCGAAAACATGCATGAGAAACCCAGAAGATGGTACACCGTGTGATGGGGAAAGGTTTCTAAAACGCACCTCATTTCTCATCTCCTTGTGCCCGGGTTCGGTATTCCAGCCGCTTTACTAGCAATCTCCCTCCTTGGAGCATCAGCACCTTTAACCTCCTGTTCCGTACAGGTTGCAATTTGTCCTGAGGGTGAACGGGAAGACGTGGAACCAATGAGAGACTAGCTCTTGGTGTTGGGACAGGCACAGGTCACTCTATTTTCCCATCAGGAAGAAGAATTAACCACAGGCTCAGCCTGCCACCCGGAACCAGAACAGGGCCTGAAGCCATCCTGCGCTTTTGCGGCCATCTCCCAAAAACGCGAGTTGTAAAATGGAGGTTCAGGGCACTGCAATTCACAAACCTGCAGAGTTATAAATGATACCTCTCGTCCACAAATATATTGAGGGAAGGCAAAGAAGAGGATTTGAAATCAAGGCAGAATTGCAGGAAACAGATTTCAGGAGGTAGATTCGAATCGCCTTAAAGCACATGAAAAGCGGCAAAACGTTGACAATGATGCCCTTGGCCAAAAAGGGCGTATGCGTTTTTTCCTGAATATATTCAGGAAAAAACGCATACGCCCTTTTTGGCCAACCAAGCAACCTGGAAAGGCAAATCAGCGCTACAAAGAAGTCTCGCTTCCCATCGGTCAAAAGGGCCATGCTGAAAAAAGTGTCAAAACCAGAAATGCAGGACAGGCCATGGAGAAATGGGAGCCTTGCTACACTGATGGGCGGGATGTAAATTGTCAACAGCCACTCTGGAGAAGTGTACGGTGAGTCCTGAAACGTCTGAAAAGCAAAGCTTAGAGAGCATAGGGCACTTCCACTCATGGGGGTATAAATTGGGAAAATGAAAAATCAGCAAGACACAAGCACCCCAAAGTTTAGGGCTGCTCTGTTGACAAGGACCTCCACTTCATTCCACCTTCAATATCCCAGGAAAGAGAAAAATGGATAAAGAAGTTGTGGTCCTTATGTACAATGGAATATCACTCAGCCATGAAATCAATGTCTTAAGGCTAGTAGCAGCATGATAAGTGGATTTAGGTACGACGATTCTAAGTGAAATAAGTCACACAGAAAAGGACACTTCTCATAAGGTATCACTGATAGAGGGAATGTAAAAACCGTTACACTTGAACTGAATTACAAAACAGAACAGAGTCACACATGCAGAAAACACACTATGGCTGCTTAACGGGAAAGGTGAGGTGGGGTGATACATAAAACAAGGGTTTCAAATTAGCTCAGATACCGTTCCATAAACCCAATATGTAATAGACAAGACCTACTCCTTGCTCAGAGAACTGGACTCAACACGCCCTATTCACTGCACAAGAATATATCTGAGTAGTAATAATCTTAAAACCTATGTATTGATATCTCTCTGTTAGTGTGTCAAGTGGGTGTAAAGCGGCATAAACACAGCAGTGAAAAGCAGCTAAACCCCATTATAAAAATAAATTACTTTGAAAAACCCATGAAACAAAGACAGTGAAAGAGAGCGAAATTCTTACACAATGCGTTCAGGGGCTGTGATGCAACCTGGATTGACCATATCTAGACCCACAGCTGGATGAGACATAAGGGTGGACACTCTTGGGGCTGAGAGGTTTGGTGAGGTTGGGTGAGCAAACGCAGACCCTTTAAAGTAATACTGCGTGGTACCCATCGCATGGGTCCCAAATCTCCAGGTTCAAGGGCATCTTCCTACATCGAAAACATGCATGAGAAACCCAGAAGATGGTACACCGTGTGATGGGGAAAGGTTTCTAAAACGCACCTCATTTCTCATCTCCTTGTGCCCGGGTTCGGTATTCCAGCCGCTTTACTAGCAATCTCCCTACTTGGAGCATCAGCACCTTTAACCTCCTGTTCCGTACAGGTTGCAATTTGTCCTGAGGGTGAACGGGAAGACGTGGAACCAATGAGAGACTAGCTCTTGGTGTTGGGACAGGCACAGGTCACTCTATTTTCCCATCAGGAAGAAGAATTAACCACAGGCTCAGCCTGCCACCCGGAAGCAGAACAGGGCCTGAAGCCATCCTGCGCTATTGCGGCCAGCTCCCTAAAAAGCGAGTTGTAAAATGGAGGTTCAGGGCACTGCATTTCACAAACCTGCAGACTTATAAATGATAACTCTCGTCCACAAATATATTGAGGGAAGGCAAAGAAGAGGATTTGAAATCAAGGCAGAATTGCAGGAAACAGATTTCAGGAGGTAGATTCGAATCACCTTTAAAGCACATGAAAAGCGGAAAAACTTTGACAATGATGCCCTTGGCCAAAAAGGGCGTATG
Organism: Balaenoptera borealis; assembly: GCF_965194805.1. Classification (NCBI taxonomy): domain Eukaryota; kingdom Metazoa; phylum Chordata; class Mammalia; order Artiodactyla; family Balaenopteridae; genus Balaenoptera; species Balaenoptera borealis. The sequence goes on from NW_028121674.1 coordinate 3,028, forward strand.
CGTTTTTTCCTGAATATATTCAGGAAAAAACGCATACGCCCTTTTTGGCCAACCAAGCAACCTGGAAAGGCAAATCAGCGCTACAAAGAAGTCTCGCTTCCCATCAGTTAAAAGGGCCATGCTGAAAAAAGTGTCAAAACCAGAAATGCAGGACAGGCCATGGAGAAATGGGAGCCTTGCTACACTGATGGGCGGGATGTAAATTGCCAACAGCCACTCTGGAGAAGAGTACGGTGTGTCCTGAAACATCTAAAAAACACAGCTTAGAGAGCATAGGGCACTTCCACTCATGGGGGTATAAATAGGGAAAATGAAAAATCAGCAAGACACAAGCACCCCAAAGTTTAGGGCTGCTCTGTTGACAAGGACCTCCACTTCATTCCACCTTCAATATCCCAGGAAAGAGAAAAATGGATAAAAGAGTTGTGGTCCTTATGTACAAAGGAATATCACTCAGCCATGAAATCAATGTCATAAGGCTAGTAGCAGCATGATGAGTGGATTTAGGTACGACGATTCTAAGTGAAGTAAGTCACACAGAAAAGGACACTTCTCATAAGGTATCACTGATAGAGGGAATGTAAAAACCGTTACACTTGAACTGAATTACAAAACAGAACGGAGTCACACATGCAGAAAACACACTATGGCTGCTTATCGGGAAAGGTGAGGTGGGGTGATACATAAAACAAGGGTTTCAAATTAGCTCAGATACCGTTCCATAAACCCAATATGTAATAGACAAGACCTACTCCTTGCTCAGAGAACTGGACTCAACACGCCCTATTCACCGCACAAGAATATATCTGACTAGTAATAATCTTAAAACCTATGTATTCATATCTCTCTGTTAGTGTGTCAAGTGGGTGTAAAGCGGCATAAACACAGCAGTGAAAAGCAGCTAAACCCCATTATAAGAATAAATTACTTTTTCAAACCCATGAAACAAAGACAGTGAAAGAGAGCGAAATTCTTACACAATGCGTTCAGGGGCTGTGATCCAACCTGGATTGACCATATCTAGACCCACAGCTGGATGAGACATAAGGGTGGACACTCTTGAGGCTGAGAGGTTTGGTGAGGTTGGGTGAGCAAACGCAGACCCTTTAAAGTAATACTGCGTGGTACCCATCGCATGGGTCCCAAATCTCCAGGTTCAAGGGCATCTTCCTCCATCGAAAACATGCATGAGAAACCCAGAAGATGGTACACCGTATGATGGGGAAAGGTTTCTAAAACGCACCTCATTTCTCATCTCCTTGTGCTCGGGTTCGCCATTCCAGCCACTTTACTAGCAATCTCCCTCCTTGGAGCATCAGCACCTTTAACCTCCTGTTCCGTACAGGTTGCAATTTGTCCTGAGGATGAACGGGAAGACGTGGAACCAATGAGAGACTAGCTCTTGGTGTTGGGACACGCAGAGGTCACTCTATTTTCCCATCAGGAAGAAGAATTAACCACAGGCTCAGCCTGCCCCCCGGAACCAGAACAGGGCCTGAAGCCATCCTGCGCTTTTGCGGCCATCTCCCAAAAACGCGAGTTGTAAAATGGAGGTTCAGGGCACTGCAATTCACAAACCTGCAGAGTTATAAATGATACCTCACGTCCACAAATATATTGAGGGAAGGCAAAGAAGAGGATTTGAAATCAAGGCAGAATTGCAGGAAACAGATTTCAGGAGGTAGATTCGAATCGCCTTAAAGCACATGAAAAGCGGCAAAACGTTGACAATGATGCCCTTGGCCAAAAAGGGCGTATGCGTTTTTTCCTGAATATATTCAGGAAAAAACGCATACGCCCTTTTTGGCCAACCAAGCAACCTGGAAAGGCAAATCAGCGCTACAAAGAAGTCTCGCTTCCCATCGGTCAAAAGGGCCATGCTGAAAAAAGTGTCAAAACCAGAAATGCAGGACAGGCCATGGAGAAATGGGAGCCTTGCTACACTGATGGGCGGGATGTAAATTGTCAACAGCCACTCTGGAGAAGTGTACGGTGAGTCCTGAAACGTCTGAAAAGCAAAGCTTAGAGAGCATAGGGCACTTCCACTCATGGGGGTATAAATTGGGAAAATGAAAAATCAGCAAGACACAAGCACCCCAAAGTTTAGGGCTGCTCTGTTGACAAGGACCTCCACTTCATTCCACCTTCAATATCCCAGGAAAGAGAAAAATGGATAAAGAAGTTGTGGTCCTTATGTACAATGGAATATCACTCAGCCATGAAATCAATGTCATAAGGCTAGTAGCAGCATGATAAGTGGATTTAGGTACGACGATTCTAAGTGAAATAAGTCACACAGAAAAGGACACTTCTCATAAGGTATCACTGATAGAGGGAATGTAAAAACCGTTACACTTGAACTGAATTACAAAACAGAACAGAGTCACACATGCAGAAAACACACTATGGCTGCTTAACGGGAAAGGTGAGGTGGGGTGATACATAAAACAAGGGTTTCAAATTAGCTCAGATACCGTTCCATAAACCCAATATGTAATAGACAAGACCTACTCCTTGCTCAGAGAACTGGACTCAACACGCCCTATTCACCGCACAAGAATATATCTGACTAGTAATAATCTTAAAACCTATGTATTCATATCTCTCTGTTAGTGTGTCAAGTGGGTGTAAAGCGGCATAAACACAGCAGTGAAAAGCAGCTAAACCCCATTATAAAAATAAATTACTTTGAAAAACCCATGAAACAAAGACAGTGAAAGAGAGCGAAATTCTTACACAATGCGTTCAGGGGCTGTGATGCAACCTGGATTGACCATATCTAGACCCACAGCTGGATGAGACATAAGGGTGGACACTCTTGGGGCTGAGAGGTTTGGTGAGGTTGGGTGAGCAAACGCAGACCCTTTAAAGTAATACTGCGTGGTACCCATCGCATGGGTCCCAAATCTCCAGGTTCAAGGGCATCTTCCTACATCGAAAACATGCATGAGAAACCCAGAAGATGGTACACCGTGTGATGGGGAAAGGTTTCTAAAACGCACCTCATTTCTCATCTCCTTGTGCCCGGGTTCGGTATTCCAGCCGCTTTACTAGCAATCTCCCTACTTGGAGCATCAGCACCTTTAACCTCCTGTTCCGTACAGGTTGCAATTTGTCCTGAGGGTGAACGGGAAGACGTGGAACCAATGAGAGACTAGCTCTTGGTGTTGGGACAGGCACAGGTCACTCTATTTTCCCATCAGGAAGAAGAATTAACCACAGGCTCAGCCTGCCACCCGGAAGCAGAACAGGGCCTGAAGCCATCCTGCGCTATTGCGGCCAGCTCCCTAAAAAGCGAGATGTAAAATGGAGGTTCAGGGCACTGCAATTCACAAACCTGCAGACTTATAAATGATAACTCTCGTCCACAAATATATTGAGGGAAGGCAAAGAAGAGGATTTGAAATCAAGGCAGAATTGCAGGAAACAGATTTCAGGAGGTAGATTCGAATCGCCTTTAAAGCACATGAAAAACGGAAAAACTTTGACAATGATGCCCTTGGCTAAAAAGGGCGTATGCGTTTTTTCCTGAATATATTCAGGAAAAAACGCATACGCCCTTTTTGGCCAACCAAGCAACCTGGAAAGGCAAATCAGCGCTACAAAGAAGTCTCGCTTCCCATCGGTTAAAAGGGCCATGCTGAAAAAAGTGTCAAAACCAGAAATGCAGGACAGGCCATGGAGAAATGGGAGCCTTGCTACACTGATGGGCGGGATGTAAATTGCCAACAGCCACTCTGGAGAAGAGTACGGTGTGTCCTGAAACATCTAAAAAACACAGCTTAGAGAGCATAGGGCACTTCCACTCATGGGGGTATAAATTGGGAAAATGAAAAATCAGCAAGACACAAGCACCCCAAAGTTTAGGGTTGCTCTGTTGACAAGGACCTCCACTTCATTCCACCTTAAATATGCCAGGAAAGAGAAAAATGGATGAAGGAGTTGTGGTCCTTATGTACAATGGAATATCACTCAGCCATGAAATCAATGTCATAAGGCTAGTAGCAGCATGATGAGTGGATTTAGGTACGACAATTCTAAGTGAAATAAATCACACAGAAAAGGACACTTCTCATAAGGTATCACTGATAGAGGGAATGTAAAAACCGTTACACTTGAACTGAATTACAAAACAGAACGAGTCACACATGCAGAAAACACACTATGGCTGCTTAACGGGAAAGGTGAGGTGGGGTGATACATAAAACAAGGGTTTCAAATTAGCTCAGATACCGTTCCATAAACCCAATGTGTAATAGACAAGACCTACTCCTTGCTCAGAGAACTGGACTCAACACGCCGTATTCACCGCAGAAGAATATATCTGACTAGTAATAATCTTAAAACCTATGTATTGATATCTCTCTGTTAGTGTGTCAAGTGGGTGTAAAGCAGCATAAACACAGCAGTGAAAAGCAGCTAAACCCCATTATAAAAATAAATTACTTTGAAAAACCCATGAAACAAAGACAGTGAAAGAGAGAGAAATTCTTACACAATTCGTTCAGGGGCTGTGATGCAACCTGGATTGACCATATCTAGACCCACAGCTGGATGAGACATAAGGGTGGACACTCTTGGGGCTGAGAGGTTTGGTGAGGTTGGGTGAGCAAACACAGACCCTTTAAAGTAATACTGCGTGGTACCCATCGCATGGGTCCCAAATCTCCAGGTTCAAGGGCATCTTCCTACATCGAAAACATGCATGAGAAACCCAGAAGATGGTACACCGTGTGATGGGGAAAGGTTTCTAAAACGCACCTCATTTCTCAACTCCTTGTGCCCGGGTTCGCCATTCCAACCGCTTTACTAGAAATCTCCCTACTTGGAGCATCAGCACCTTTAACCTCTTGTTTCGTACAGGTTGCAATTTGTCCTGAGGATGAACGGGAAGATGGGGAACGAATGAGAGACTAGCTCTTGGTGTTGGGACAGGCAGAGGTCACTCTATTTTCCCATCAGGAAGAAGAATTAACCACATGATCAGCCTGCCCCCCGGAACCAGAACAGGGCCTGAAGCCATCCTGCGCTTTTGCGGCCAGCTCCCAAAAAAGCGAGTTGTAAAATGGAGGTTCACGGCACTGCAATTCACAAACCTGCAGAGTTATAAATGATAACTCTCGTCCACAAATATATTGAGGGAAGGCAAAGAAGAGGATTTGAAATCAAGGCAGAATTGCAGGAAACAGATTTCAGGAGGTAGATTCGAATCGCCTTTAAAGCACATGAAAAGCGGCAAAACGTTGACAATGATGCCCTTGGCCAAAAAGGGCGTATGCGTTTTTTCCTGAATATATTCAGGAAAAAACGCATACGCCCTTTTTGGCCAACCAAGCAACCTGGAAAGGCAAATCAGCGATACAAAGAAGACTCGCTTCCCATCGGTCAAAAGGGCCATGCTGAAAAAAGTGTCAAAACCAAAAATGCAGGACATGCCATGGAGAAATGGGAGCCTTGCTACACTGATGGGCGGGATGTAAATTGCCAACAGCCACTCTGGAGAAGTGTACGGTGTGTCCTGAAACATCTAAAAAACACAGCTTAGAGAGCATAGGGCACTTCCACTCATGGGGGTATAAATTGGGAAAATGAAAAATCAGCAAGACACAAGCACCCCAAAGTTTAGGGCTGCTCTGTTGACAAGGACCTCCACTTCATTCCACCTTAAATATCCCAGGAAAGAGAAAAATGGATAAAGAAGTTGTGGTCCTTATGTACAATGGAATATCACTCAGCCATGAAATCAATGTCATAAGGCTAGTAGTAGCATGATGAGTGGATTTAGGTACGACGATTCTAAGTGAAATAAGTCACACAGAAAAGGACATTTCTCATAAGGTATCACTTATAGAGGGAATGTAAAAACCATTACACTTGAAGTGAATTACAAAACAGAACAGAGTCACACATTTAGAAAACACACTATGGCTGCTTAACGGGAAAGGTGAAGTGGGGTGATGCATAAAACAAGGGTTTCATATTAGCTCAAATACCGATCCATATACCCAATATGTAATAGACAAGACCTATTCCTTGCTCAGTGAAGTGGATGCAACACCCCCTATTCAACGAACAAGAATATATCTGACTAGTAAAAATCTTAAATCCTATGTATTGATGTCTCTCTGTTAGTGTGTCAATTGGGTGTAAAGGGGCATAAACACAGCAGTGAAAATCAGGTAAACCCCATTATAAAAATAAATTACTTTGAAAAACCCATGAAACAAAGACAGTGAAAGAGAGAGAAATTCTTACACAATTCTTTCAGGGGCTGTGATGCAACCTGGTGTGACCATATCTAGATCCACAGCCTGATGAGAAATAAAGCTGGACACTCTTGGGGCTGAAGGTCTCTTTCCCTATTTACCAGATTAGGAACGTAGAAAGGCTGCCACCCTCTGGCCTTTACCTGCAAACGCAGCTTTAAAACATGTGCTAATGTTCACTTCATATGAACAAGTACTTCAGGGCTGTAAATGAAACGTGCCCTCAAAATGTCTTGAGGGAGGTAATGGCCAAAAATTTTCAAAATGTGACACTTACTTTAAGAAAACACTTTGAAGAACTGAGCTGTAATCACAGTTTGATAAATAAAAAGGGCATGCTTTAAAGCTCAATTTCAACAGATTATGGGACACATGCAAATTCAACCACAGATAGGCATCAGCTCGCACCGGTTAGAATAACCATCAGCAAGAAAACTACAAACAATAAATATTGAAGGTGTTTTGGAGAAATGCATACCCTGAATTTTAAGTGGGACGTAACCTGGAAAGAGCCACTAATGAGAACTGAATGGTGGTGCCTTTAAAACATACACACTGAGCTACCATATGATACAGCAAGCCCACTCCTTGGCCTATAACATAAGAAGATATAACTGGAAAGACACAGGCAAACAAATGTGCATTGCAGCAGTATTACAATAGCCAAGACATGGAGGCAACCAGAAAGTCCATCAAGAGGTGCGTGGCCAAAGAAGAACTGGTACACGTACAGATGGAATATTAGCCAGGGAAAAAAATGAAACAATGCCATTTGCAGCACCATGTATGATTCTTGAGGTAATCAGGCAAATTGTACTAAGTCAGAAAGCAAAAGACACATATCCTATAATATCACTTATAGGTCTTAGCTAAAAATTGATACCAATGAAAATATTTCCACAGAGAAATGCAATCACAGATTCATTAAACAAACTTATGGTTCACCAAATGGAAAGGTGTGAGGATTGGATACATTAGGATATTGGGGTTAAGATAGATATAGAAACACATGTGAAATATGTAATCACCAAAGACCTACGTAATACCAAGACAAGACTACTCAACATTGTGTCATAACCTACATGGGAAAATGATCCAAAGAAGAATAGATATATGTATATGTTTAAAAGAACCACATCTTTCACACCTAGAAGAAACAAAACATTTTAATTAAATTTGCTCTGACAAAAAATAAAAATTAAATTAAAAAAAGAACAAGAAGTAATGAGACATAAACTTAAGGGGCTATTTGCTGGCACATTGCACTCTAATTTACAACCAGAACATGACTTCCATTAAGGCTCTGTCATCACTAATAAAGCAGCTTTATAAGCAATGTTGAAGGTAGCTTAAAAGAAGTCTCACTAATTATTGATAGTAACAAGGAAACAAAGAAAAGTAAAAATCTCACTGCAAAAAGTATACATAGGGTAAGGATAGTAGATCAAACACTTATTAAACTTCTGTAAAGAATAAAAGACAACAGTAGTATGTTTTTTTAAAAAGAGTGGGCCCAAATAAATCTGAAATGAAAGAGATGATGTTACAACAGACACCACAGAAATACAAAGTATCCTAAGATACACACAGGGTAACTCAGGGCTCAGACTGGACAGAGCCCACTCTCCAGTCCCCTGTACATGACTTACAGGAGCCTCAGGAACTGAGGAGGGGGTCCCTGAGGAGAGGCTCAAGATAGAATATGGTAGGCATTAACATGACTGCATTCATCTTAAACATGCCTGAACTACATTCACACGAGATGATTTTGTCCTGTATGTACATCGGCACCTCTAGTTGGAACTGCAAATCTTTGGCTTCAACACCTCTACTGACAACATTAGCGTCACCTGCTGTGGACCGTCTCCTATAGGATTTCTAGAATCACAAAACATCGAAGCTTCACAGGACCCAGAGTCTGTGCAACTCCACACAGAGTCTCAGAGTCTCAACTCCACTCAGATACTCCACTCTTGGAGGGCACACACAAAGTAGTGTGCACATCAGGACCCAGGGGAAGGAGCAGTGACCCTGTAGGAGAATGACCAGAACTACCTGCTACTTTTAGAGGGTCTCCTGCAGAGGCAGGTGGTGGCTGTGGCTGTGGCTCACCGTGAGGACAACGACACTGGCAGCAGAAGTTCTGGGAAATACTCCTTGGTGTGAGCCCTCCCAGAGTCCGCCATTAGCCCCACCAAGAGCAAGGTAGGCTCCAGGGCTGGGTCGCCTCAGGCCAAACAACCAACAGGGAGGGAACCCAGCCCCATGCATCAGCAGACAAGCGGATTAAACTTTTTATTAAAGTTTTATTTAATCCGTAGACAAGCGGATTAAAGCTCTGCCCACCAAAGCAACACCCAGCTCTACCCACCACCAGTCCCTCCCATCAGGAAGCTTGCACAAGCCTCTAAGATAGACTCATCCACCGGAGAGCAGACAGCAGAAGCAAGAAGAACTACAATTCTGCAGCCTGTGGAAGGAAAACCACATTCACAGAAAGATAGACAAAATGAAAAGGCAGAGGACTTTATACCAGATCAAGGAACAAGATAAAACCCCAGAAAAAAAATGAAATGAGGTGGAGATAGGGAACCTTCCAGAAAAAGAATTCAGAATAATGATAGTGAAGTTGAGCCAAGACCTTGGAAAAAGAAAGGAGGCAAAGATCGAGAAGATGCAAGAAATGTTTAACAAAGACCTAGAAGAATTAAGGAACAAACACCTAGAAGAATTAAAGAACAAACAAACAGAGGTGAACAATGGAATAACTGAAATGAAAAATACACTAGAAGGAATCAGTAGCAGAATAACTGTGGCAGAAGAACGGATAAGTGACCTGGAAGACAGAAAGGTGGAAATCACTGCCATGGAACAGAATAAAGAAAAAGAATGAAAATAAACGAAGATACCCCAAGAGTCCTCTGGGACAACATTAAACGCAACAACATTCGCATTATAGGGGTCCCAGAAGGAGAAGAGAGAGAGAAAGGACCCGAGAATATATTTGAAGAGATTATGGTCAAAAACTTCCCTAGCATGGGAAAAGAAATAGCCACCCAAGTCCAGAAGCACAGAGTGTCCCAGGCAGGATAAACCAAAGGAGAAAAATGACAAGACACATAGTAATCAAATTGACAAAAATTAACGACAAAGAAAAATGATTGAAAGCAGCAAGGGAAAAATGACAAATAACATACAAGGGAACTCCCATAAGGATAACAACTGATTTCTCAGCAGAAAATCTACAAGCCAGAAGGAAGTGGCATGATAAATTTAAAGTGATGAAAGGGAAGAACCTACAACCAAGAGTACTCCACCCTGCAAAGAGCTCATTCAGATTTGATGGAGAAATCAAAAGCCTTACAGACAAGCAAAAGCTAAGAGAATTCAGCACCATGAAACCAGCTCTACACCAAATGCTAAAGGAACTTCTCTAAGTGGGAAACACAAGAGAAGAAAAGGACCCACCAAGACAAACCCATAACAATTAAGAAAATAGTAGTAGGAACATACATATCGATAATTACCTTAAACGTGAATGCACTACATGTTCCAACCAAAAGACACAGGCTCGCTGAATGGATACAAAAACAAGACCCATATATATGCTGTCTACAAGAGATCCATTTCAGACCTAGGGACACATACAGACTCAAAGTGAGGCGATGGAAAAATATATTCTATGCAAATGAAAATCAAAAGAAAGCTGGAGTAGCAATACTCATATCAGATAAAATAGACTTTAAAATAAAGAATGTTACAAGAGACGAGGAAAGGCACTACATAATGGTCAGGGGATCAATCCAAGAAGAAGATATAACAATTATAAATATATATGTACCCAAAATAGGAGCAGCTCAATGTATAAGGCAACTGCTAACAGCTATAAAAGAGGAAATCGACAGTAACACAATAATAGCGGGGGACTTTAACAGCTCACTTACACCAGTGGAGATCAGCCAGACAGACAATTAATAAGGAAACACAAGCTTTAAATGACACAATAGACCAGATAGAGTTAATTGATATTTATAGGACATTCCATCCAAAAACAGCAGATTACACGTTCTTCTCAACTGCACACGGAACATTCTCCAGGATAGATCACATCTTGGGTCACAGATAAAGCCTCAGTAAATTTAAGAAAACTGAAATCATATCAAGCAGCTGTTCCGACCCCAATGCTATGAGATTAGAAATCAATTACACGGAAAAAACCGTAAAAAACACAAACACATGGAAGCTAAACAATACGTTACTAAATAACCAAGAGATCACTGAAGAAATCAAAGAGGAAATCAAAAACTACCTAGAGACAAATGACAACAAAAACACGATGATCCAAAACCTATGGGATGCAGCAAAAGGAGTTCTAAGAGGGAAGTTTATAGCAATACAAGCCTACCTCAAGAAACAAGAAAAATCTCAAATAAACAATCTAACCTTACACCTAGAGGAACTAGAGAAAGAAGAACAAAACCCAAAGTTAGTAGAAGGAAAGAAATCATAAAGATCAGAGCAGAAATAAATGAAATAGAAACAAAGAAAACGAAAGCAAAGATCAATAAAACTAAAAGCTGGTTCTTTGAGAAGATAAGCAAAAATGATCAACCTTTAGCCAGACTCCAGAAAAAGAGGGAGAGGACGCAAATCAACAAAATTAGAAGTGAAAAAGCAGAAGTTACAACAGACACCACAGGAATACAAAGCATCCTAAGAGACTACTACAAGCAACTCTAGGCCAATAAAATGGACAATCTGGAAGAAATGGACAAATTCTTAGAAAGGGATAACCTTCTAAGACTGAACCAGGAAGAAATAGAAAATATGAACAAACCTATCACAAGCAATGAAATTGAAACTGTGATTAAAAATCTTCCAACAAACAAAAGTCCAGAACCAGATGGCATCACAGGTGAATTCTATCAAACATTTAGAGAAGAGCTAACACCCAACCTTCTCAAATTCTTCAAAACAATTGCAGGGGAAGGAACACTCCCAAACTCATTCTATGAGACCACCATCACCCTGATACCAAAATCAGACAGAGATACTACAAGGAAAGAAAATTATAGACCAATATCACTGATGAATATAGATGTAAAAATCCTCAACAAAATACTAGCAAACAGAATCGAACAACACATGAAAAGGATCATACACCATGATCAAGTGGGGTTTATCCCAGGGATGCGAGGATTCTTCAATATACACAAATCAATGTGATACACCATATTAACAAATTGTAGAATAAAACCATATGATCATCTCAATAGCTGAAGGAAAAGATTTTGAGAAAATTCAACACTCATTTACGATAAAAACTCTGCAGAGTGTGGGCATAGAGGGAAACTACCTCAACATAATAAAGGCCATATATGACAAACCCACAACAAACAGCATTCTCAATGGTGAAAAACTGAAAGCGTTTCCTCTAAGATCAGGAACAAGACGAGGATGTCCACTCTCACCACTGCTATTGAAAATAGTTTTGGAAGTCCTAGCCATGGCAATCAGAGAAGAAAAAGAAATAAAAGGAATACAAAAAGGAAAAGAAGAAGTAAAATTGTCACTGTTTGCAGATGACATGATATCATAGATAGAGAATCCTAAAGATGCCACCAGAAAACCACTGGAGCTAATCAATGAATTTGGTAAAGTTGCAGGATACAAAATTAATGCACAGAAATTGCTTGCATTCCTATACACTAACAATGAAAGATCAGAAAGAGAAATTAAGGAAACAATCCCATTACCACTGCAACAAAAAGAATAAAATACCTAGGAATAAACCTACCTAAGGAAGTAAAAGACCTGTACTCAGAAAACTATAAGACACTGATGAAAGAAATCAAAGATGATATAAACAGATGGAGACATATACCATGTTCTCGGATTAGAAGAATCAATATTGTGAAAATGACTATACTACCCAAAGCAATCTACAGATTCAATGCAATCCCGATCAAAATACCTTTGGCATTTTCTACAGAACAAGAAAAAAAAATCTTAAAATTTGTAGGGAGACACAAAAGACCCTGGATAGCCAAAGCAGTCTTGAGGGGGGAAAAAAAAGAGCTGGAGGAATCAGACTTCCAGACTTCAGACTATATTGCAAAGCTACAGTAATCAAGATAATATGGTACTGACACAAAAACAGAAATATAGGTCAATAGAACAGGATAGAAAGCACAGAGATAAACCCACGTACCTATGGTTCACTAATCTATGACAAAGGAGGCAAGGGTATACAATGGAGAAAAGACAGTGTCTTCAGCAAGTGGTGCTGGGAAAACTGGACAGTTACATGTAAAAGAATGAAATTAGTACACTCCCTAACACCATACACAAAAATAAACTCAAAATGGATTAGAGACCTAAATATAAGACCAGCCACTATAAAACTCTTAGAGGAAAACATAAGCAGAACAGTCTATGACATAAATCACAGCAAGATCCTTTTTGACCCACCTCCTAGAGAAATGGAAATAAAAACAAAAATAAAAAAATGGGACCGAATGAAACATAAATTCTTTTGCACAGCAAAGGAAAACATAAGCAAGATGAAAAGACAACCATCAGAATGGGAGAAAATATTTTCAAATGAAGCAAATGGCAAAGGATTAATCTCCAAAAAGCAGCTCATGTAGCTCAATATCACAAAACCAAACAACCCAATCCAAAAATGGGCAGAAGACCTAAATAGACATTTCTCCAAAGAAGATATACAGGTTGCCAACAAACACATGAAAGGATGCTGAACATCACTAATCATTAGAGAAATGCAAATCAAAACTACAGTGAGGTATCACCTCACACCAGTCAGAATGGCCATCATCAAAAAATCTACCAACAATAAATGCTGGAGAGGCATTTATTGGAGCAAAGGGAACCCTCTTGCACTGTTGGTGGGAATGTAAATTGATATAGCCACTAGGGAGAACGGTATGGGGGTTCCTTAAAAACTAAAAATAGAACTACCATACAACCCAGCAAACCCACTCCTGGACATTTACCCTGAGAAAACCATAATTCAAAAAGAGTCATGTACCACAATGTTCACTGTAGCTCTATTTACAATAGCCAGGACATGGAAGCAACCTAAGTGTCCATCAACAGATAAATGGATAAGGAAGATGTGGCACAAATATACAATGGAACATTATTCAGCCATAAAAAGAAACGAAATTGAGTTACTTTTAGTGAGGTGGATGGATCTAGAGTCTGTCCTACAGAGTGAAGTAAGTCAGAAAGAGAAAAACAAATACCGTATGCTAACACATATATATGGAATCTTCAAAAAAAAGTTTATGAAGAACCTAGGGGCAGGAAAGGATTAAGGACACAGACGTAGAGAAAGGACTTGAGGACATGGGGAGAGGGAAGGGTAAGCTGGGACAAAGTGAGAGAGTGGTATGGACATATATACACTACCAAATGTAAAATTGATAGCTACTGGGAAGCAGCCACATAGCACAGGGAGATCAGCTCTGTGCTTTGTGACCACCTAAAAGGGTGGGATAAGGGAGTGAGAGGGAGGTGCAAGAGGGAGGGGATATGGTGTTATATGTATACGCACAGCTGATTCACTTTTTTATACAGCAGAAACTAACACACAATTGTAAAGCAATTATACTCCAATAAAGATGTAAAAGAAAAAAAAAAAGCCCAGAGATAAACCTACACACCTATGGCCCACTAATCTATGACAAAGGAGGCAAGGGTATACAAAGGAGAAAAGACAGTCTCTTCAATAAGTGGTGCTGGGAAAAATGGACAGCTACATGTAAAAGAATGAAATTAGAACACTCCCTAACACCATACACAAAAAATAAACTCAAAATGGATTAGAGACCGAAATGTAAGACCGGACACTATAAAACTCTTAGAGGAAAACATAGGAAGAATACTCTTTGACATAAATCACAGCAAGATCTTTTTTGATCCACCTCCTAGAGTAATGGAATAAAAAAAATAAACATATGGGAGCAAATGAAACCTAAAAGCTTTTGCAAAGCAAAGGAAACTACAAACAAGACGAAAAGACAACCCTCACAATGGGAGAAAATATTTGCAAACGAATCAATGGACAAAGGATTAATCTCCAATGTATATAAACAGCTCATGCAGCTCAACAGTAAAAAAAACAAACAACCCAATCCAAAAATGGGCAGATGACGTAAATAGACATTTGTCCCAAGAAGACATACAGATGACCAAGAAGCACATGAAAAGCTGCTCAACATCACTAATTATTAGAGAAATATAAACCAAAACTACAATGAGGTATCGCCTCACACGAGTTAGAATGGGCATCATCAGAAAATCTACAAGCAACAAATGCTGGAGAGGGTGTGGAGAAAAGGGAACCCTCTTACACTATTTGTGGGAATGTAAATTGATACAGTCACGATGGAGAACAGTATGGAGGTTCCTTAAAAAACTAAAAATAGAATTACCATATGACCCAGCAATCCCACTACTGGCCATATACCCAGAGAAAACCATAATTCAAAAAGACATATTCACCACAATATTCATTGCAGTACTATTTACAATAGCCAGGTCATGGAAGCAACCTAAATGCCCATAGACAGACGAACAGAAAAGATGTGCTACATATATAAAATGGAATATTACTCAGCCATAAAAAGGAATGAAATTGGGTCATTTGTAGAGACGTGGATAGATCTAGAGACTGTCATACAGAGTGAAGTAAGTCAGAAAGAGAAAAACAAATATCGTATATTAACGCATACATGTGGAACCTAGAAAAATGGTAAAGATGAACCGGTTTGCAAGGCAGAAATAGAGACACAGATGTAGAGAACAAATGTATGGACACCAAGGGGGGAAAGTGGCAGGGTGGTGGTGGTGGGATGAATTGCGAGCCTGGGATTGACATATATACACTTATATGTATAAAATAGGTTACCAATAAGAGCCTGCTGTATAAAAAAAATGAATAAAATAAATTCAAAAATTAAAAAATAAGTAATACTTAAAAAAATAAAACAGAAAAAAAAGTTCTGTCCTTCCCATAGACGTATTTATATGAATGAATTATTTCCATGCTTATATCCATAAATACAAAAAGAGGAATAAAACTTACCTTGAACCAAAAAAGAAAAAAAAAAAAAAAAAACAGAACCCACTGGTCATACAGAGGAAAACCCTATCAGGGCACTTGATCCAGGGGTAAACAATTCTGAAGTTGGTCACAGGTGGGGAATCATCTCCCATGCAGCCAGCAGCCCCCACACGAGGAGCGTCCTCATTGCAAAGCTGGGGGACCGTGAGGAGGCGTCTCTGAGTAAACGTGAGCTGAGCCCCAGGCCAGCTGCTGCTGAACTTTTCCCACCCTTCCCAGGTAAAACACCTGAATGTGTGCAAAGACTTTAAAAACTAGAGGAAGGGGCTTGGAGTCACACCAGCGACAGCACGCAGGCTGACTTGGTGCCTGCAGGCCAGCCAGGATGGTCCTGGCCCCGGGCGCTCGTCTGGAAGCTTTCCATTTCCCTGCCTGAGGTACCCCTCCTGTCCCGGCCCCCACTGCTTTTTTCCTTCCTCACCTCTGCCCGGGGAGAAATTCCAGCAGCAAGTATGGGTGACACATCCTCTTCTTTAGCAGGTGGCAGCCCGGCAACTCCTGCAGAAAGTCCAGCAGAGCCCCAGTCACACTGGGCCACTCATAGAGCCGTGGGCCCTACTCCCTCCCACCAGCCCAACCCCGAGACTGCTGACGGGGCAGAGAATATGGCGTCAGGCACAGCTGCAGAGGCTTTTGCTGCCTGGAGGGGTGTTTATATTGACCTCAACCCAGGCACACCTGGGAAGGGCTGGCCGGCCGGGTCAGGCTGCCCAGGTCAGCCAATCCTCGCCCCTCAGGGGCTCAGAGTTGCAGAAAATGGGCCTTGCTGCACCGGCCAGATCCAAGGAACAGGTGTAGGGTCCCGAGAGTCAGGATAGATAAGGGGCGGCAGCCCTGGCTTGTTTTCGAATCATTTTATCTGGTCCATGAGTGGGAGACAACTTCAAGAAGACCCTCTGCTAATGAGAGGAACCCAGGAGTCAGGGAGAGGAGGGGTGGTGGGTGGAGACAGAGGCCTGGTGCCCCGGCTGCAGTGGAAGCCCCTGGAAGACCAGGCAGAGGGAGGCCGCACAGAGTGAAGCCTAGGGTCACAGACCTGTTGGAGCTGCTGTTTGTTAGTTCAAGCTCTGCTCTGAGGTGCTCTGTGTCAGCTCTGAGTGACAGGGGTGCTGGGGGTGCTCTGCAATGAGGGCTACGTGCACGGTTCCTGTGTGCCCAGCCCTGCCGGGGTACCTGTCCACGGGAGCTCCATATCCAGGGAGGGGCCTGCCCACGAGAGCCCCGTGGGCTGCTGCGTACCTGCCCAGGTGAGCTCCATATCCTGGGAGGGGCCTGACCACAAGAGCCCCGTGGGCTGCTGGGGACCTGGTAGAGGACGCCAGGACAGTCAGTGAAGCCACAGAGGATATACATCTAGTAGTTCCTAATTCCTACACCCTGCTGGTCATTCTACCATCCACCAGGACATGGCATTCTGTATTAGACTTCAATGATGCCTTCTTCTGTATTCCATTAGTCCCAGAGTCACAAGAAATTTTGGCTGTGAGTGGCAGGACTCAACCTACAACAAAAACAATACTGCTGGGCCGTCCTGCCCCAGGGGTTCAAAAATTCCCACACCATCTTTGGGGAAACGTTAGCTAAAGACCTAAAAGATCTACCTCTGGAGAAGGGAACCCTCCTTCAATATGCAGATGACATTCTGATCACCAGCCCGACTAAGGAGGCCTCTGAACTACCTAGCCAATAAAAGATAGAAGGTGTCCAAGGAAAAGGCTCAAATATCACAAACTAAGGTGGCCTTCCTGGGCTTCATTCGCACAGAAGGTCGGAGAAGCCCACCCCAGGAAAGGGAAGAAGCCATTTGCAGCCTCACCTTTCCTGAAACTAGAAGACAGCTTAGGGGTTCCTGGGGAGACCGGGGTTTGCTGCATCTGGATCCCTAACTACAGTCTAATAGCTGGGCCTCTATATGAAACACTGAAAGGAAAAGATGATGATCCTTTTGAATAGAATCCAGAAGCAGCCTTTCAAGAATGGAAAGAGCAGTCAATTCAGACCCTGGCCCTGGACCTCCCTAATTTAGCTAAACCCTTTGACCTTTACAATCCTGGTCCAAGGCGAATCGCCCTTGGAGTATTAGTGCAAAAACTGGGACCACTTGAAATGGAACAATGCAAGAATGCCCTCCAGGCATTGGCCAGCCACCCCATCCGACCAGGATACTGGGGGTATCTAAAAATCTGGAAATCAACAGCCCGCAATGCCAGCTCCCTCCTAAGGGAAAAGGACGCCACTTGGTGATCCTAACCACCCACCATGCCCTGAAGTTGCAGGGATTGCTCCTTGGCACAATGACCTCGAGTGAGGAGGCCCTCCAACGCCAACCTCCAGAGAGACAACCTGGGGCAATGGGCCCCCATGACGACTCGTGTGACCATCACTTGACCTGGAGCTTCTCTCAGAAAACAACAAGAGTGTGCCCCAAAAGAGCAGACTATTGCTTACAGGACTTACTGCACCCAGAGCGGAGCTAATAAACTTGGCAGGGGAACCGTAAATAACGCTGCCACCATAGAAAAGCCTACAGACACCGCGGTGACGGCGGCCAGTGAGACCGGCTGTACTCCTGGCTACTTCAAAAGGCCGTTGACTGAGTGGCCGTCATGGTCCTGGATCACCACCGGCCCTGGACTGTCTGGGAGTTGAGCAAGCAGGGCTCTGACACCTGGTCCTGTTTGTACGTTAATTCAGTGGCCTAACTGAAGAAAGCACAGACTACTGGTCAGAGCATCTAGGCTGGCAGAAACCGTTCAGCCTAAGGGGGCCGAACCAATGTGGAGCAGGGTAAAACCGCCCACCCCCCCAGCGTCTCTGCACATCTCTTTCCTGGACCCTTAAAGGTCATTAGAATCTATAAAACTTCCAATGCTGGTGCTCAGGCAGACGAGCAGTGAGGGAGGAGGCCTGCGGACAATCAACCTCACCTGGAGGCTGCTGGGGAGAAGTCCTGCCCCTCCCCCCGGGTATGAGGACACCCAACTCAGCATGAAGCATTTACAGAAGACGTGTCTGCACCCTCAGCGCCCCAAGAATGAGGAATGGGACAAAAGGCAGAGGAGGGCTTTGTCACTGGCAAAGCCCATTAAAAATTCCTGGGAGATAAAAATAGAATCTGGGCAATAAAATAAAGTCTAACCATTTTTTCCTTTGTGCTTTGTCTAATTTCACTTGCTCCTAGGTTTCCACATGCAGAGGTCCCACACCCGACACTTCAGACCCGATTTCCTCGTGCAAAATGGCTGGGCCGACACCTCAGCTCGTGGGGCCCCGTGCAGACTCTGCGACATAGAGCCTGAGCTCCAGGCAACCTGGCCCTCGAGAGCTCCGCCCCCTCCCTCCCACTGATGCTGACAGGATCCCTACACAGCAGCCCGGCCCACAACCCGCAGGGGAGCACACACTCTCACCTCTCCATTCTCTGATCAAAATGTAAAGTTTTCCTTTGCTTCTGAACCAAAGTCAGTCTCGATCTGTTGGCTCCAATGACACTGGGCAGGGAGACCCTTGTTGGGGCCCACTCTGCAGGATCAGTAACAGAATTTGAGAACATTGTAACTTCAATGAACAGATGTGTGAGCCAAACTGTAATTAACATAGAGCAGTGTATAAGGCTCGTGTAAAAGAAGATGTTTCTAACACTTCCATTTGATATTTCCATCACTTTATTATAAGCAAGTTCAGTGGAGGGGTTTGTCTTATTTGTCAGGTCAAGAGTAGAGAAATGCAGTGATTTCTTTCCAAGGATGTACATCTAATAATCTTGGTTGAAGTTTCAACCTTGTTTGGAATGATTTTCCATTGAAAATGATACCTCTCTTTCAGCTCCTAGATTTCTGAGAAGTATAAAATCTTATATTTTTTATTACCAAAGGGGAAAGGTGGGAGGAGGGATAAATTAACAGTTTCAGATTAACATATACACACTGCTATGTATAAAATATATCATCAACAAGGAACTACTGTATAGAACAGGGAACTATACTCAATATTTTGTAATGACCCCTGAGGGGAAATAATCTGAAAAACAATAGATATCTATATCGACATCATCTATCAACTACAGATAAAATGGAAACTAAAGGAGGCCGATGGTGAGCGTTTCTGAACCTGAAGACTTCAATCATCTAAAGTTCGGACTCTGCCTACGGCCCAAGTCCCTTAATGAACACACATGTACCAGTAGCTTAAAAATTCCCCAGATTGGAGTTCGGGGAGACACTAATTTGGAAAAATCCCTTGTGTTCTCCTTACATACACGGGACCTTTCCTACAGCTAAAACATGCCTGTGACACCCAGAAGATGGAACACGGTTGGATCAGGAAGATTTTGGAAAAGGCACCAAAACGCCTAATTTCCTGGTTGTTGGGTTCACCCCTCCAGCCTTTTTCCTTAAAATCTCCCCACTTGAGGATGTCAGCACCTTCAACATCCAGTTGCACAGAAATCGGAATTTGTCCAAAGGAAGAAGGGGAAGGAGGAGAAACAAGGAGAGCCAAGCCCTAGATATTCGGAGAGGCACATGTCACTCTATTTTCCAGTCAGGAAGAAGAATTAAGCAAAGGCTTACCCTGCCACCGGGAACCAGAGTAGGGCCAGAAGCAAACAAGCGGTTCTGCGGAAAGCTCCCAAAAAAGCGAGTTGAAAAATGGAGCTCATGGGCACTGCAATTAACAAATCTGCAGAGTTATAAATGATAACTCTCGTCCACAAATATATTGAGGGAAGGCAACGAAGAGGATTTGAAATCAAGGCAGAATTGCAGGAAACAGATTTCAGGAGTTAGATTCGAATCACCCCTAAAGCACATGAAAAGCGTCAAAACGTCGACAATGATGCACTTGGCCAAAAAGAGCATATGCGTTTTTTTCTGAATGAATTCAGGAAAAAACCCATAGGCCCTTTTTGGCCAACCAAGCAAGCCGGATATGCAATTCAGCTCTACAAAGAAGTCTGACATCCCATCGGTCAAAATGGCTTTCCTACAAAAGTGTAAAAACAAGAAAACCAGGAGAGGCCAGGGAGTAAAGGGAGCTTTGTTACACTGATGGGTGGGGTGTAAATTGCCAATGATGACTCTGGAAAAGGGTATGGTGTTTCCTAAAACATCTAAAAAACACAGCTAGAGAGAAAGGGGCACATCGACTCATGGGCGTATAAATTGGGAAAACTAAAAATCAGCAAGACACAGGCACCCCAAACTTTAGGGCTGCTCTGTTGACAAGAACCTCCACTTAATTCCACCTTAAATATCCAAGGAAAGAGAAAAATGGATAAAGAAGTTGTGGTCCTTATGTACAATGGAATATCACTCAGCCATGAAATCAATGTCCTAAGGTTAGTAGCAGCATGATGAGTGGATTTAGGTACGACGATTCTAAGTGAAATAAGTCACACAGAAAAAGACACTTCTCATAAGGTATCACTTATAGAGGGAATGTAAAAAGCGTTACACTTGAACTGAATTACAAAACAGAACAAAGTCACACATGCAGAAAACACACTATGGCTGCTTAACGGGAAAGGTGAGGTGGGGTGATACATAAAAAAAGGGTTTCAAACTAGCTCAGATACCGTTCCATAAACCCAATATGTAATAGACAAGACCTACTCCTTGCTCAGAGAACTGGACTCAACACGCTCTATTCACCGCACAAGAATATATCTGACTAGTAATAATCGTAAAACCTATGTATTGATATCTCTCTGTTAGTGTGTCAAGTGGGTGTAAAGCGGCATAAACACAGCAGTGAAAAGCAGCTAAACCCCATTATGAAAATAAATTACTTTGAAAAACCCATGAAACAAAGACAGTGAAAGAGAGAGAAATTCTTACACAATTCGTTCAGGGGCTGTGATGCAAACTGGATTGACCATATCTAGACGCACAGTTGGATGAGACATAAGGG
>NW_028121673.1:0-24348 GCF_965194805.1 Balaenoptera borealis
AAAAATACCAACAAGAAGTAATGAGACATAAACTTAAAGGGCTTTTGCCTCGCACATTCCATTCTAATTTGCAACCTAGAACACCACTTCCAGTAAGGCTCTGTTGCCCTAGTAACCAGATTTGGTAAAGGAGAAATGCTGCCGCCTTGTGGCCGATTCCCGCAAGAGCAGCTTTTAACCCACAGCTAATGGTCACTTACCATTCATTCACAAGGACGCAGGGCTGTAAAGGACACCTGCCCTCAAAATTGTGCTGAGGTAGGGAATGGATAAAAAAAATTCAAAACAGGCAAAATGTTCACGAAGCTAGTATGAAGAGGTAAGTTTTACTCACTCTCTTTTTAAAGAAAGGGAAATGGATAAAAGCTCAACCTCAGGAAGTATTAGACTCATGCAATCTAATCTACGAAAAGTTCTCAACTCACACCCGTCGACTGACCATTGGCAAAAAGTCTACAAACAGTCAATGCTGAAGAGGTTTTAGAGAACTGTGTACCCTCTAGCTGCTGGTGAGATGTAAAAGGGTTAAACGCTAATAATGAGAACAGAAAGGAGCTGCGTTGAAAAGGAAAAATTGAGGTACCATTCAATCCAGCAGGCGCACCAATGGGCCTCTCACCTGAGAAGACCAGAATGAAGAAGACCCGGGCTGCAAAAGCTGCACTGCAGCCTTATTCACAATAGACAAGACAGTGAAGCAACCAAAATGTCCATCAACAGATGAAAGGAAAAGGAAGAAGCGGCCCATGTACACAATGAATACTAGCCATGGAAAACAATGAAACACTGCTCTTTGAGGCACCATAGATGATCTTGGAGATAATCACAGAACATGAGGTAAGTCGGAAAGCAAAAGTCCTATATCCCATGATATCACTTATAGGCGTTCTCTAATAACTGACACAAATGAACATATTTCCACAGAGAAAGTCCATCACAGACTTATTAAAAAAAAAAACTATGCTTATCTAAAAGGAAAGGTGGGGGAATGGATAAATGAAGATTAGCGTTACCATATGTATACAAATACATATTATATACATATATCAAAAAGACCGACCATATAGCAAGGAAGGTTTACGGAACACTCTGTAATAATTTACACGGGAAGAGGATCTCTACATAAATAGGTATATAGAATATGTAGATGAACCAGAGTGTGTACACCTTGGACAAGCAACATTCTAACCATTACCCCAATTGAAAAAATTAAAACAACGAACTAGGAGTAATGAGACATAAACTTATGGGGGGTTTTCCTGGCACATTCCATTCAAATTGACCACCTAGGCAAACGACTTCCAGAACGGCTCTGCTGCCCTAGTACCCCGATTTGGGAATGGAGAAATGCTGCATCCTTGTGGCCGTTTCCCACAACAGCAGCTTTAAACCCACTGCAAAAGGTCACTAAATGTTCACCAATTGCAGTTCTGTAAATGACACCTGCCCTCCAAAAAATACTGAGGTCGAAAATCGACCAAAAAATTCTAGAGTGCAACCTTCCAAAAAGAAAATTTGAAGAGGTATATTATACTCACACTCTTTTTTCTTTTAACAGAAAAGCAAAAGGCGTGGAAAAATGATGAATTGTAGGAATTTTTACAGACATGTAAACCCAAATTACAAAAACCTATCAGCTCACCCCAGTCAGAATGGCCATCAACAAAAATGCTGCAAACAAGAAATGCTGACGTGATTGTGGAGAAATGCGTACCCTCGATTCTAAGGGGGACGTGGTAAGAGCCACTAATGACAGCACAATTGAGGTGCCTTGAAAAGGTAAACGTTGAGCTACCATACCAGTCAATCAATCATACCCACTGCTGGGTCTATCACCTGAGAGAATGAAAATCAAAAATCGCAGGCTGGCAATCCTGCACTCCAGCAATATTTACCATAGGCAACGCTTGGAAGCAACGAAAATGTCCATCAACAGAGAAATGCACCAAGAAGAAGTGGTCCATGTACACAATGGAATATTAGCCATGGAAAACATTAAAGCACTGCTCTTTGAGGCACCATAGATGAGCCTGGAGATAATCACAAAACATGAAGTAGGTCGGAAAGCAAAAGACCTATATCCCATATTATCACGTACGGCATTATCTAATAACTGACACAGATGAACATATTTCCAAAGAGAAAGACACTCACAGGCGTAGAAAACAAACTATGCTCATCTAAAAGGAAAGGAGGGGGGAAATTGAGAAATGAAGATTAGTGTGACTATACATATACAAATACATATTATATACATGTATCAAAAAGACCGAACATATAGCAAGGGAGGTCGACGGAACAGTGTAATATTTTACATGGGAAGGGGATCTGTACATTAATAGACATACATAATGTACAAAGGAACCAGATTGTGTACACCTAGGACAAACAATTTTCTAAACTTTACCCAGATTAAAAAAATTTTAAAAACCAAGAAGAAGTAATGAGACATAAACTTATGGGGATTTCTCCTGGCAAATTCCATTCTAATTTACAACCTAGGACAATGACTTCCAGAAAGGCTCTGCTGCCCTAGTACCCAGATTGGGGAATGGAGAAATGCTACCTCCTTGTGGACGTTTCCCACAACAGCAGCTTTGAACCCACTGCAAAAGGTCACTAAATTTTCACCAACTTGCAGTTCTGTAAATGGCGCCTGCCCTCCAGAAAATTTCTGGGGTCAAAAATCGACCAAAAAATTCAGAAGAGGGCAACCTTCGAAGAAGACAATTTCAAGAGCTATATTGTACTCACGGTTTTTTCTTTTAAGAGAAAAGAAAAAGGCGTAGGAATATGATGAATTTTAAAAATTTTAATGACATGCATACCCATATTACAAAAACCTATCAGCTCGCAGCAGTCACAATGGCCATTAGGAAAAGTGCTGCAAAAAATAAACGGTGAAGGGAGTGTGGAGAAATGCATACCCTCGGTGGTAAGGGGGGGCATGTAAAGAGCCACTAATGAAAACACAATGTAGGTGCTTTGAAAAGGGAAACATTGAGCTACCAGTCAATCAATCACAACCACTGCTTGGCCTATCACCTGAGAAAATGAGAATCAAAAAGTCACAGGCTGGCAAACCTGTACGCCAGCAATATTTACCATAGCCAACACTTGGAAGCAATGAAAATGTCCATCAACCGAGGAATGCACCAAGAAGAAGTGGTCCACGTACACAATGGAATATTACTCTAATTAATAATAAATATAAATTAAATTTAAAAACAAAGAAAAGCAAGGAGACATCAACATTTGTGGGTTTATCCGGGCACATTGCACTCTAATTTATAACCGAAGAACACCACGGACCGGTAGGTCTGTTTCCCTAGTAGCAGCAAGGGGAACGTAGAAAGGCTGCCGCTCTCTGGCCGTTACCTGCAAAAGCAGGTTTAAAGCCTGAGCTAATGGTCACTTCATATGAACAAGTACTGCAGGGCTGTAAATGAAACCTGCCCTCAAAATGTCTTGAGGGAGATCATGGCCAAAATATTTCAAACGGTGACACATACTTTAAGAAAACACTTTGAAGAAATAAGCTCCAATCACAGCTGGAAAAATAAAAAGGACAAGTCTTAAAGCTCAATTTCAACGCATTATGAGACACATGCAAATTCAACCACAAAGAGGTATCAGCTCACACCACTCAGAATAACCATCAGCAAAAACTACAAAGAATAAATGCTGAAGGTGCTGGGAAGAAATACATACCCTCCACTTTAAGTGGGACGTAACCTGGAAAGAGCCACTAAAGAGATCAGAATAGAGGTGCCTTTAAAAGGTAAACATTGAGCTACCATATGATCCAGCAGACCTATTCCTGCACCTATAACCTAAGAAGACAGAATTGGAAGGACACAGGCACGCAAATCTGCATTGCACAGTATTACAATGGCCAAGATATGGAAGTAACCAAAAAGTCCACCGACAGATGGGTGGACAAAGAAGAACTGCTACCTGTACAGATGGAATATGAGCTAGTGAAAAAATGAAACAATGCCATTTGCAGCACCATAGATGAGTCTAGAAGTAATCACGCAACTCGGAGTAAGTGAGAAAGCGAAAGACACATAGCCTATCATATCACATATAGGTGTTACCTAAAAAATGATACAGACAAAGGTATTTCCACAGAGAAACACTATCATAGATTCATTAAAAAAACTTATGGTTCACCAAATGGAAAGGTGTGAGGATTGGATACATTACCATATTGAGGTTAACAGAGAGACACAAACACACGTGAAATACATAATCACCAAAGACCTACGCAATACCAAGAGAAGACTACTCAACACTGTGTCATAACCTACATGGGAAAAGGATCCGAAGAAGAATAGATATATGTATATGTGTGAAAGAACCACATCTTGCACACCTAGAACAAACAAAACATTGTAATCAAGTTTGCTGTGAAAAAAAATAAAAATTAAGTTAAAAATACCAACAAGAAGTAATGAGACATAAACTTAAAGGGCTTTTGCCTCGCACATTCCATTCTAATTTACAACCTAGAACACCACTTCCAGTAAGGCTCTGTTGCCCTAGTAACCAGATTTGGTAAAGGAGAAATGCTGCCGCCTTGTGGCCGATTCCCGCAACAGCAGCTTTTAACCCACAGCTAATGGTCACTTACCATTCATTCACAAGGACGCAGGGCTGTAAAGGACACCTGCCCTCAAAATTGTGCTGAGGTAGGGAATGGATAAAAATAATTCAAAACAGGCAAAATGTTCACGAAGCTAGTATGAAGAGGTAAGTTTTACTCACTCTCTTTTTAAAGAAAGGGAAATGGATAAAAGCTCAACCTCAGGAAGTATTAGACTCATGCAATCTAATCTACGAAAAGTTCTCAACTCACACCCGTCGACTGACCATTGGCAAAAAGTCTACAAACAGTCAATGCTGAAGAGGTTTTAGAGAACTGTGTACCCTCTAGCTGCTGGTGAGATGTAAAAGGGTTAAACGCTAATAATGAGAACAGAAAGGAGCTGCGTTGAAAAGGAAAAATTGAGGTACCATTCAATCCAGCAGGCGCACCAATGGGCCTCTCACCTGAGAAGACCAGAATGAAGAAGACCCGGGCTGCAAAAGCTGCACTGCAGCCTTATTCACAATAGACAAGACAGTGAAGCAACCAAAATGTCCATCAACAGATGAAAGGAAAAGGAAGAAGCGGCCCATGTACACAATGAATACTAGCCATGGAAAACAATGAAACACTGCTCTTTGAGGCACCATAGATGATCTTGGAGATAATCACAGAACATGAGGTAAGTCGGAAAGCAAAAGTCCTATATCCCATGATATCACTTATAGGCGTTCTCTAATAACTGACACAAATGAACATATTTCCACAGAGAAAGTCCATCACAGACTTATTAAAAAAAAAAACTATGCTTATCTAAAAGGAAAGGTGGGGGAATGGATAAATGAAGATTAGCGTTACCATAGGTATACAAATACATATTATATACATATATCAAAAAGACCGACCATATAGCAAGGAAGGTTTACGGAACACTCTGTAATAATTTACACGGGAAGAGGATCTCTACATAAATAGGTATATAGAATATGTAGATGAACCAGAGTGTGTACACCTTGGACAAGCAACATTCTAACCATTACCCCAATTGAAAAAATTAAAACAACGAACTAGGAGTAATGAGACATAAACTTATGGGGGGTTTTCCTGGCACATTCCATTCAAATTGACCACCTAGGCAAACGACTTCCAGAACGGCTCTGCTGCCCTAGTACCCCGATTTGGGAATGGAGAAATGCTGCATCCTTGTGGCCGTTTCCCACAACAGCAGCTTTAAACCCACTGCAAAAGGTCACTAAATGTTCACCAATTGCAGTTCTGTAAATGACACCTGCCCTCCAAAAAATACTGAGGTCGAAAATCGACCAAAAAATTCTAGAGTGCAACCTTCCAAAAAGAAAATTTGAAGAGGTATATTATACTCACACTCTTTTTTCTTTTAACAGAAAAGCAAAAGGCGTGGAAAAATGATGAATTGTAGGAATTTTTACAGACATGTAAACCCAAATTACAAAAACCTATCAGCTCACCCCAGTCAGAATGGCCATCAACAAAAATGCTGCAAACAAGAAATGCTGACGTGATTGTGGAGAAATGCGTACCCTCGATTCTAAGGGGGACGTGGTAAGAGCCACTAATGACAGCACAATTGAGGTGCCTTGAAAAGGTAAACGTTGAGCTACCATACCAGTCAATCAATCATACCCACTGCTGGGTCTATCACCTGAGAGAATGAAAATCAAAAATCGCAGGCTGGCAATCCTGCACTCCAGCAATATTTACCATAGGCAACGCTTGGAAGCAACGAAAATGTCCATCAACAGAGAAATGCACCAAGAAGAAGTGGTCCATGTACACAATGGAATATTAGCCATGGAAAACATTAAAGCACTGCTCTTTGAGGCACCATAGATGAGCCTGGAGATAATCACAAAACATGAAGTAGGTCGGAAAGCAAAAGACCTATATCCCATATTATCACGTACGGCATTATCTAATAACTGACACAGATGAACATATTTCCAAAGAGAAAGACACTCACAGGCGTAGAAAACAAACTATGCTCATCTAAAAGGAAAGGAGGGGGGAAATTGAGAAATGAAGATTAGTGTGACTATACATATACAAATACATATTATATACATGTATCAAAAAGACCGAACATATAGCAAGGGAGGTCGACGGAACAGTGTAATATTTTACATGGGAAGGGGATCTGTACATTAATAGACATACATAATGTACAAAGGAACCAGATTGTGTACACCTAGGACAAACAATTTTCTAAACTTTACCCAGATTAAAAAAATTTTAAAAACCAAGAAGAAGTAATGAGACATAAACTTATGGGGATTTCTCCTGGCAAATTCCATTCTAATTTACAACCTAGGACAATGACTTCCAGAAAGGCTCTGCTGCCCTAGTACCCAGATTGGGGAATGGAGAAATGCTACCTCCTTGTGGACGTTTCCCACAACAGCAGCTTTGAACCCACTGCAAAAGGTCACTAAATTTTCACCAACTTGCAGTTCTGTAAATGGCGCCCGCCCTCCAGGAAATTTCTGGGGTCAAAAATCGACCAAAAAATTCAGAAGAGGGCAACCTTCGAAGAAGACAATTTCAAGAGCTATATTGTACTCACGGTTTTTTCTTTTAAGAGAAAAGAAAAAGGCGTAGGAATATGATGAATTTTAAAAATTTTAATGACATGCATACCCATATTACAAAAACCTATCAGCTCGCAGCAGTCACAATGGCCATTAGGAAAAGTGCTGCAAAAAATAAACGGTGAAGGGAGTGTGGAGAAATGCGTACCCTCGGTGGTAAGGGGGGGCATGTAAAGAGCCACTAATGAAAACACAATGTAGGTGCTTTGAAAAGGGAAACATTGAGCTACCAGTCAATCAATCACAACCACTGCTTGGCCTATCACCTGAGAAAATGAGAATCAAAAAGTCACAGGCTGGCAAACCTGTACGCCAGCAATATTTACCATAGCCAACACTTGGAAGCAATGAAAATGTCCATCAACCGAGGAATGCACCAAGAAGAAGTGGTCCACGTACACAATGGAATATTACTCTAATTAATAATAAATATAAATTAAATTTAAAAACAAAGAAAAGCAAGGAGACATCAACATTTGTGGGTTTATCCGGGCACATTGCACTCTAATTTATAACCGAAGAACACCACGGACCGGTAGGTCTGTTTCCCTAGTAGCAGCAAGGGGAACGTAGAAAGGCTGCCGCTCTCTGGCCGTTACCTGCAAAAGCAGGTTTAAAGCCTGAGCTAATGGTCACTTCATATGAACAAGTACTGCAGGGCTGTAAATGAAACCTGCCCTCAAAATGTCTTGAGGGAGATCATGGCCAAAATATTTCAAACGGTGACACATACTTTAAGAAAACACTTTGAAGAAATAAGCTCCAATCACAGCTGGAAAAATAAAAAGGACAAGTCTTAAAGCTCAATTTCAACGCATTATGAGACACATGCAAATTCAACCACAAAGAGGTATCAGCTCACACCACTCAGAATAACCATCAGCAAAAACTACAAAGAATAAATGCTGAAGGTGCTGGGAAGAAATACATACCCTCCACTTTAAGTGGGACGTAACCTGGAAAGAGCCACTAAAGAGATCAGAATAGAGGTGCCTTTAAAAGGTAAACATTGAGCTACCATATGATCCAGCAGACCTATTCCTGCACCTATAACCTAAGAAGACAGAATTGGAAGGACACAGGCACGCAAATCTGCATTGCACAGTATTACAATGGCCAAGATATGGAAGTAACCAAAAAGTCCACCGACAGATGGGTGGACAAAGAAGAACTGCTACCTGTACAGATGGAATATGAGCTAGTGAAAAAATGAAACAATGCCATTTGCAGCACCATAGATGAGTCTAGAAGTAATCACGCAACTCGGAGTAAGTGAGAAAGCGAAAGACACATAGCCTATCATATCACATATAGGTGTTACCTAAAAAATGATACAGACAAAGGTATTTCCACAGAGAAACACTATCATAGATTCATTAAAAAAACTTATGGTTCACCAAATGGAAAGGTGTGAGGATTGGATACATTACCATATTGAGGTTAACAGAGAGACACAAACACACGTGAAATACATAATCACCAAAGACCTACGCAATACCAAGAGAAGACTACTCAACACTGTGTCATAACCTACATGGGAAAAGGATCCGAAGAAGAATAGATATATGTATATGTGTGAAAGAACCACATCTTGCACACCTAGAACAAACAAAACATTGTAATCAAGTTTGCTGTGATAAAAAATAAAAATTAAGTTAAAAATACCAACAAGAAGTAATGAGACATAAACTTAAAGGGCTTTTGCCTCGCACATTCCATTCTAATTTGCAACCTAGAACACCACTTCCAGTAAGGCTCTGTTGCCCTAGTAACCAGATTTGGTAAAGGAGAAATGCTGCCGCCTTGTGGCCGATTCCCGCAAGAGCAGCTTTTAACCCACAGCTAATGGTCACTTACCATTCATTCACAAGGACGCAGGGCTGTAAAGGACACCTGCCCTCAAAATTGTGCTGAGGTAGGGAATGGATAAAAAAAATTCAAAACAGGCAAAATGTTCACGAAGCTAGTATGAAGAGGTAAGTTTTACTCACTCTCTTTTTAAAGAAAGGGAAATGGATAAAAGCTCAACCTCAGGAAGTATTAGACTCATGCAATCTAATCTACGAAAAGTTCTCAACTCACACCCGTCGACTGACCATTGGCAAAAAGTCTACAAACAGTCAATGCTGAAGAGGTTTTAGAGAACTGTGTACCCTCTAGCTGCTGGTGAGATGTAAAAGGGTTAAACGCTAATAATGAGAACAGAAAGGAGCTGCGTTGAAAAGGAAAAATTGAGGTACCATTCAATCCAGCAGGCGCACCAATGGGCCTCTCACCTGAGAAGACCAGAATGAAGAAGACCCGGGCTGCAAAAGCTGCACTGCAGCCTTATTCACAATAGACAAGACAGTGAAGCAACCAAAATGTCCATCAACAGATGAAAGGAAAAGGAAGAAGCGGCCCATGTACACAATGAATACTAGCCATGGAAAACAATGAAACACTGCTCTTTGAGGCACCATAGATGATCTTGGAGATAATCACAGAACATGAGGTAAGTCGGAAAGCAAAAGTCCTATATCCCATGATATCACTTATAGGCGTTCTCTAATAACTGACACAAATGAACATATTTCCACAGAGAAAGTCAATCACAGACTTATTAAAAAAAACTATGCTTATCTAAAAGGAAAGGTGGGGGGAATGGATAAATGAAGATTTGCGTTACCATAGGTATACAAATACATATTATATACATATATCAAAAAGAACGACCATATAGCAAGGAAGGTTTACGGAACACTCTGTAATAATTTACACGGGAAGAGGATCTCTACATAAATAGGTATATAGAATATGTAGATGAACCAGAGTGTGTACACATTGGACAAGCAACATTCTAACCATTACCCCAATTGAAAAAATTAAAACAACGAACTAGGAGTAATGAGACATAAACTTATGGGGGGTTCTCCTGGCACATTCCATTCAAATTTACAACCTAGGCAAACGACTTCCAGAACGGCTCTGCTGCCCTAGTACCCAGATTTGGGAATGGAGAAATGCTGCATCCTTGTGGTCGTTTCCCACAACAGCAGCTTTAAACCCACTGCAAAAGGTCACTAAATATTCACCAATTGCAGGTCTGTAAATGACACCCGCCCTCCAAAATATACTGAGGTCGAAAATCGACCAAAAAACTCTAGAGTGCAACCTTCCAAAAAGAAAATTTGAAGAGGTATATTATACTCACACTTTTTTTCTTTTAACAGAAAAGAAAAAGGCGTGGAAAAATGATGAATTGTAGGAATTTTTACAGACATGTAAACCCAAATTACAAAAACCTATCAGCTCACACCAGTCAGAATGACCATCAACAAAAATGCTGCAAACAATAAATGCTGACGTGATTGTGGAGAGATGCGTACCCTCGATTCTAAGGGGGGACGCAGTAAGAGCCACTAATGAAAGCACAATTGAGGTGCCTTGAAAAGGTAAACGTTGAGCTACCATACCAGTCAATCAATCATACCCACTGCTGGGTCTATCACCTGAGAAAATGAAAATCAAAAATCGCAGGCTGGCAATCCTGCACTCCAGCAATATTTACCATAGGCAACACTTGGAAGCAACGAAAATGTCCATCAACAGAGGAATGCACCATGAAAAAGTGGTCCATGTACACAATGGAATATTAGCCATGGAAAACATTGAAGCACTGCTCTTTGAGGCACCATAGATGAGCCTGGAGATAATCACAAAACATGAAGTAGGTCGGAAAGCAAAAGACCTATAGCCTATATTATCACTTATGGCATTATCTAATAACTGACACAGATGAACATATTTCCAAAGAGAAAGACACTCACAGGCGTAGAAAACAAACTATGCTCATCTAAAAGGA
Source organism: Balaenoptera borealis (assembly GCF_965194805.1). Classification (NCBI taxonomy): domain Eukaryota; kingdom Metazoa; phylum Chordata; class Mammalia; order Artiodactyla; family Balaenopteridae; genus Balaenoptera; species Balaenoptera borealis. The sequence continues at coordinate 11,060 of NW_028121673.1, forward strand.
AAGGAGGGGGGAAATTGAGAAATGATTAGTGTTACTATCCATATACAAATACATATTATATACATGTATCAAAAAGACCGAATATATAGCAAGGGAGGTCGATGGAACACTGTAATATTTTACATGGGAAGAGGATCTGTACATTAATAGACATACATAATGTACAAATGAACCAGATTGTGTACACCTAGGAGAAACAATAGTCTAAACTTTACCCAGATTAAAAAAATTTTAAAAACCAAGAAGAAGTAATGAGACATAAACTTATGGGGATTTCTCCTGGCAAATTCCATTCTAATTTACAACCTAGGACAATGACTTCCAGAAAGGCTCTGCTGCCCTAGTACCCAGCTTGGGGAATGGGGAAATGCTACCTCCTTGTGGCCGTTTCCCACAACAGCAGCTTTGAACCCAATGGAAAAGGTCACTAAATTTTCACCAACTTGCAGTTCTGTAAATGACACCTGCCCTCCAGAAAATTTCTGGGGTCAAAAATCGACCAAAAAATTCAAAAGAGGGCAACCTTCGAAGAAGACAATTTCAAGAGCTATATTGTACTCACGGTTTTTTCTTTTAAGAGAAAAGAAAAAGGCATAGGAATATGATGAATTTTAAAAATTTTAATGACATGCATACCCATATTACAAAAACCTATCAGCTCACAGCAGTCACAATGGCCATTAGGAAAATGCTGCGAAGAATAAATGGTGAAGTGAGTGTGGAGAAATGCGTACCCTCGGTAGTAAGGGGGGCATGTAAAGAGCCACTAATGAAAACACAATGTAGGTGCTTTGAAAAGGGAAACATTGAGCTACCAGTCAATCAATCACAATCACTGCTTGGCCTATCACCTGAGAAAATGAGAATCAAAAAGTCACAGGCTGGCAAACCTGTACGCCAGCAATATTTACCATAGCCAGCACTTGGAAGCAATGAAAATGTCCATCAACCGAGGAATGCACCAAGAAGAAGTGATCCATGTACACAATGGAATATAAGCCATGGAAAATAATGAAGCACTGCTCTTTGAGGCACCATAGATGAGCCTGGAAATAATCACAAAACATGAGGTATGTCGGAAAGCAAAAGACCTATACCCTATGATATCACTTATGGTGTTATCTAATAACTGACAGAAATGGACATATTTCCAAAGAGAAAGACACTCACGTGCTTAGAAATCAAACTCTGCTCATGTATAAGGAAAGGTGGGGGCAATGGATAAATGAAGATTAGTGTTACTATACGTATATATATACATATTATATACATATATCAAAAAGCCAGACCATATATTAAGGGGGGTCTACGGAACATTCTGTAATATTTTACATGGGAAGAGGATCTGTACATGAATAGACGTATATAATGTATAAATGAACCCCACTGTGTACACTTAGGACAAACAATATTCTAATCTTAACACCGATTTAAAAAATTTAAAAAACCAAGAAGAAGTAATGAGACATAAACATATGGGGCTATCTCCTGGCACATTCCATTCTAATTTACAACCTAGGAACACGACTTCCAGAAAGGCTCGTGCCCTAGTACCCAGATTTAGGAATGGAGAAATGGTACCTCATTGTGGCCGTTTCCCACAACAGAAGCTTTAAACCCATTTCTTAAGGTCACTAAGTATTCAGATAACCGTAGTCTTGTAAATGACACCTACCCTCCAAAACAATCCTGGTGTTGAAAATTGACCAAAAAATTCAAATGAGGGCAACGTTCCAAGAAGACACTTTCAAGAGGTATATTGTACTCACACTTTTTTCTTTTTTTTTAAACAGAAAATAAAAGGTGTGGAAAACTGATGAATTTTAGAAATTTTAATGACATGAATACCCATAGTACAAAAACCTATCAGCTCACAGCAGTCAGAATGGCCATTAGTAAAAATGCTGCAAAAAATAAATGCTGAAGGGAGTGTGGAGAAATGCGTACCCTCGCTTGTAAGGGGGGGCATGTAAAGAGCCACTAATGAAAACACAATGTAGGTGCTTTGAAAAGGGAAACATTGAGCTACCAGTCAATCAGTCACAACCACTGCTGGGCCTATCACCTGAGAAAATGAAAATCATAAAGTCACAGGCTGGCAATCCCGCACTCCAGCACTATTTACCATAGCCAATACTTGGAAGCAACAAAAATGTCCATCAACCGAGGAATGCACCAAGACGAAGTGGTCCATGTACACAATGGAATATTACTCCAATAATAAATATAAATTAAATCTAAAAAACAAAACTAAAGTAAGGAAACATCAGCATTTGTGTGTTTTTCCGGGCACATTGCACTCTAATTTATGACCGAGGGCCACCAGTGGCCGGAAAGTGTGTTTCCCTAGTTACCAGAGTGGAGAACATAGAAAGGCTGCTGCCTTCTGGCCGTTACCTGCAAAAGCAGCTTTAAAGCCTGTGCTAATGGTCACTTCATATGAACAAGTAATGCAGGGCTGTAAATGAAACCTGCCCTCAAAATGTCTTGAGGGAGGGTAATGGCCAAAAAAGGTCAAAATGTGACACATACTTTAAGTAAACTCTTTGAAGAACTAAGCTGTAATCACAGTTTGATAAATAAAAGGGACATGCTTTAAAGCTCAGTTTCAACAGATTATGGGACACATGCAAGTTCAACCACAAAGAGGTCTCAGCTCGTACCTGTCAGAATAACCATCAGCAATAAAACTACAAACAATAAATACTGAAGGTGTTTTGGAGAAATGCATACCCTCAACTTTAAGTTGGACGTAACCTGGAAAGAGCCACTAATGAGAACTGAATGGTGGTGCCCTTAAAACGTACACCCTGAGCTACCATATGATACAGCAAGCCCACTCCTTGGCCTATAACATAGGAAGATAGATCTGGAAAGACACAGGCAAGCAAATGTGCATTGCAGCAGTATTACAATAGCCAAGACATGGATGCAACCAATAAGTCCATCAAGAGTTGCGTGGCCAAAGAAGAACTGGTTCACGTACAGATGGAATATTAGCCAGGGAAAAAAATGAAACAATGCCATTTGCAGCACCATGTATGATTCTTGAGGTAATCAGGCAAATTGTACTAAGTCAGAAAACAAAAGACACATATCCTATAATATCACTTATAGGTCTTAGCTAAAAATTGATACCAATGAAGATATTTCCACAGAGAAATGCAATCACAGATTCATTAAGGAAACTTATGTTTCACCAAATGGAAAGGTGTGAGGATTGGATATATTAGGATATTGGGGTTAACATAGATATAGAAACACATGTGAAATACGCAATCACCAAAGACCTACATAATACCAAGAGAAGATTACTCAACATTGTGTCATAACCTACATGGGAAAATGATCCAAAGAAGAATAGATATATGTATATGTTTAAAAGAACCACATCTTGCACACCTAGAAGAAACAAAACATTTTAATCAAATTTGGTCTGATAAAAAATAAAAATTAAATTAAAAAAAGAACAAGAAGTAATGAGACATAAACTTAGGGGCTTTTTGCTGGCACATTGCATTCTACTTTACAACCAGAACATGACTTCCATTAAGGCTCTGTCATCACTAATAAAGCAGCTTTATAAGCAATGTTGAAGATAGCTTAACAGAAGTCTCACTAATTATTGATAGTAGCAAGAAAACAAAGTAAAGTAAAAATCTCACTGCAAAAAGTATACATAGAGTGAGGATAGTAGATCAAACACTTATTACACTTCTGTAAAGAATAAAAGACAACAATAGTATGTTTTTTTTAAAAAGAAAGGGCCCAAATAAATCTGAAATGAAAGAGATGATGTTACAACAGACACCACAGAAATACAAAGTATCCTAAGATACACACAGGGTAACTCAGGGCCCAGACTGGACAGAGTCCACTCTCCAGTCCCCTTTACATGACTTACAGGAGCCTCAGGAACTGAGGAGGGGGTCCCTGAGGAGAGGCTCAAGATAGAATATGGTAGGCATTAACATGGCTCCATTCATCTTAAACATGCCTGAACTACATTCACACGAGATGATTTTGTCCTGTATGTACATCGGCACCTCTAGTTGGAACTGCAGATCTTTGGCTTCATCACCTCTACTGAGAGCATTAGCTTCACCTGCTGTGGACCGTCTCCTATAGGATTTCTAGAACCACAAAACATCGAAGCTTCACAGGACCCAGAGTCTGTGCGACTCCACGCAGAGTCTCAGAGTCTCAACTCCACTCAGATACCCCACTCTTGGAGGACACACACAAAGTAGTGTGCACATCAGGGCCCAGGGGAAGGAGCAGTGACCCCGTAGGAGAATGACCAGAACTACCTGATAGTTTTAGAGGGTCTCGTGCAGAGGCAGGTGGTGGCTGTGGCTGTGGCTCACCGTGAGGACAACGACACTGGCAGCAGAAGTTCTGGGAAATACTCCTTGGTGTGAGCCCTCCCAGAGTCCGCTATTAGCCCCACCAAGAGCAAGGTAAGCTCCAGTGCTGGGTTGCCTCAGGCCAAACAACCAACAGGGAGGGAACCCAGCCCCATGGATCAGCAGACAAGCGGATTAAACTTTTTATTAAAGTTTTATTTAATCTGCAGACAAGCGGATTAAAGCTCTGCCCACCAAAGCAACACCCAGCTCTACCCACCACCAGTCCCTCCCATCAGGAAGCTTGCACAAGCCTCTAAGATAGACTCATCCACTGGAGAGCAGACAGCAGAAGGAAGAAGAACTACAATTCTGAAGCCTGTGGAAGGAAAACCACATTCACAGAAAGACAGACAAAATGAAAAGGCAGAAGACTTTATACCAGATCAAGGAACAAGATAAAACCCCAGGAAAAAAAACGAAATGAGGTGGAGATAGGGAACCTTCCAGAAAAAGAATCAGAATAAAGATAGTGAAGATGATCCAAGACCTTGGCAAAAGAATGGAGGCAAAAACAAAAAGAATAAAATATCTAGGAATAAACCTACCTAAGGAGACAAAAGACCTGTATGCAGAAAATTATAGGACACTGATGGAAGAAATTAAAGATGATAAAATTGATGGAGAGAGATACCATGTTCTTGGATTGGAAGAATCAACATTGTGAAAATGACTCTACTACCCAAAGCAATCTACAGATTCAATGCAATCCCTATCAAATTACCACTGGCATCTTTCACAGAACTAGAACAAAAAATTTCACAATTTGTATGGAGACACAAAAGACCTCGAATAGCCAAAGCAATCTTGAGAATGAAAAATGGAGCTGGAGGAATCAGGCTCCCTGACTTCAGACTATATTACAAAGCTACAGTAATCAAGACAGTTTGGTACTGACACAAAAACAGAAATATAGATCAATGGAACAGGATAGAAAGCCCAGAGATAAACCCACACACATATGGTCACCTTATCTTTGATAAAGGAGGCAAGCATATACAGTGGAGAAAAGACAGCCTCTTCAATAAGTGGTGCTGGGAAAATTGGACAGGTACATGTAAAAGTATGAAATTAGAACGCTCCCTGACACCATACACAAAAATAAACTCAAAATGGATTAAAGACCTAAGTGTAAGGCCAGACACTATCAAACTCTTAGAGGAAAACATAGGCAGAACACTCTATGACATACATCACAGCAAGATGCTTTTTGACCCAGCTCCTAGAGAAATGGAAATAAAAACACAGATAAACAAATGGGACCTAATGAAACTAAAAGCTTTTGCACAGCAAAGGAAACCATAAACAAGACCAAAAGACAACCCTCATAATGGGAGAAAATATTTGCAAATGAAGCAAATGACAAAGGATTAATCTCCAAGATTTAGAAGCAGCTCATGCAGCTCAATAACAAAAAAACAAACAACCCAATCCAAAAATGGGTAGAAGACCTAAATAGACATTTCTCCAAAGAAGATATACAGATGGCCAACAGACACATGAAAGAATGTTCAACATCATTAATCATTAGAGAAATGCAAACCAAAACTACAATGAGGTATCATCTCACACCGGTCAGAATAGCCATCATCAAAAAATCTAGAAACAATAAATGCTGGAGAGGGTGTGGAGAAAAGGGAACACTCTTGCACTGTTGGTGCAAATTGATACAGCCACTATGGAGAACAGTATGGAGGTTCCTTAAAAAACTAAAAATAGAACTACCATACGACCCATCAATCCCACTACTGGGCATATACCCTGAGAAAACCATAATTCAAAAAGAGTCATGTACCAAAATGTTCATTGCAGCTCTATTTACAATAGCCAGGACACGGAGGCAACCTAAGTGTCCATCGTCGGATGAATGGATAAAGAAGACGTGGCACATATATACAATGGACTATTATTCAGCCATAAAACGAAATGAAATGGAGGTATTTGTAATGAAGTGGATGGAGTTAGAGTCTGTCATACAGAGTGAAGTAAGTCAGAAAGAGAAGAACAAATACAGTATGCTAACACATGTATATGGAATCTAAGGGAAAAAAAGGTCATGAAGAACCTAGTGGCAAGATGGGAATAAAGACACAGACCTACTAAAGAATGGACTTGAGGATATGGGGAGGGGGAGGGGTGAGATGTGACAGGGTGACAGAGTGTCATGGACATATATACACTACCAAATGTAAAATAGATGGCTAGTGGGAAGCAGCCGCATAGCACAGTGAGATCAGCTCGGTGCTTTGTGACCGCCTGGGGGGGTGGGATGGGGAGGGTGGGAGGGAGGGAGATGCGGGAGGGAGGAGATATGGGAACGTGTGTATATGTGTAGCTGATTCACTTTGTTATAAAGCAGAAACTAACACACCATTGTGAAGCAATTATACTTCAATAAAGATGTTTAAAAAAAAACGTAAAAAAAAAATTAAAAAAAAAAAGAATGGAGGCAAAGATCGAGAAGATGCAAGAAATGCTTAACAAAGACCTAGAAGAATTAAGGAACAAACACCTAGAAGAATTAAAGAACAAACAAACAGAGGTGAATAATATAATAACTGAAATGAAAAATACACTAGAAAGAATCAGTAGCAGAATAACTGTGGCAGAAGAACGGATAAGTGACCTGGAAGACAGAAAGGTGGAAATCACTGCCATGGAACAGAATAAAGAAAAAGAATGAAAATAAATGAAGACACCCTAAGAGTCCTCTGGGACAACATTAAATGCAACAACATTCACATTATAGGGGTCCCAGAAGGAGAAGAGAGAGAGAAAGGACGCAAGAATATATTTGAAGAGATTATAGTCAAAAACTTCCCTAGCATGGGAAAAGAAATAGCCACCCAAGTCCAGGAAGTGCAGAGAGTCCCAGGCAGGATAAATCAAAGGAGAGAAATGCAAAGACACATAGTAACCAAATTGACAAAAATTAAAGACAAAGAAAAATTATTGAAAGCAACAAGGGAAAAATGACAAATAACATAAAAGGGAACTCCCATAACAGCTGATTTCTCAGCAGAAAATCTACAAGCCAGAAGGGAGTGGCATGATAAATTTAAAGTGATGAAAGGGAAGAACCAACAACCAAGAGTACTCCACCCAGCAAGGATCTCTTTCAGATTTCACAGAGAAATCAAAAGTCCTACAGACAAGCAAAAGCTAAGAGAATTCAGCACCATGAAACCAGCTCTACACCAAATGCTAAAGGAAATTCTCTAAGTGGGAAACAGAAGAGAAGAAAAGGACCCAACAAGACAAACCCATAACAATTAAGAAAATAGTAATATGCATATCAATAATTACCTTAAACATGAATGGACTAAATGTTCCAACCAAAAGACACAGCCTCTCTGAATGGATACAAAAACAAGACCTATATATATGCGGTCTACAAGAGACCCATTTCAGACCTAGGGACACATACAGACTGAAAGTGAGGCGATGGAAAAATATATTCTATGCAAATGCAAATCAAAAGAAAGCTGGAGTAGCAATACTCATATCAGATAAAATAGACTTTAAAATAAAGAATGTTACAAGAGACAAGGAAAGACACTACATAACGGTCAAGGGATCAACCCAAGAAGAAGATATAACAATTATAAATATATATGTACCCAACATAGGAGCACCTCAATATATAAGGCAACTGCTAACAGCTATAAAAGAGGAAATCGACAGTAACACAATAATAGCGGGGGACTTTAACAGCTCACTTACACCAGTGGAGATCATCCAGACAGAAAATTAATAAGGAAACACAAGCTTTAAATGACACAATAGACCAGATAGAGTTAACTGATATTTATAGGATATTCCATCCAAAAACAGCAGATTACATGTTCTTCTCAACTGCACACAGAACGTTCTCCAGGATAGATCACATCTCGGGTCACAAAAAAGCCTCAGTAAATTAAAGAAAGCTGAAATCATATCAAGCAGCTGTTCCGACCACAATGCTATGAGATTAGAAATCAATTACAGGGAAAAATCCGTAAAAAACAAAAAAACATGGAGGCTAAGCAATACGTTACTAAATAACCAAGAGATCACTGAAGAAATAAAAGAGGAAATCAAAAACTACCTAGAGACAAATGACAACAAAAACACGATGATCTAAAACCAATGGGATGCAGCAAAAGCAGTTCTAAGAGGGAAGTTTATAGCAATACAAGCCTACCTCAAGAAACAAGAAAAATCTCAAATAAACAATCTAACCTTACACCCAGAGGAACTAGAGAAAGAAGAACAAAACCCAAAGTTAGTAGAAGGAAAGGAATCATAAAGATCAGAGCAGAAATAAATGGAATAGAAACAAAGAAAATGAAAGCAAAGATCAATAAAACTAAAAGCTGGTTCTTTGAGAAGATAAACAAAAATGATAAGCCTTTAGCCAGACCCAAGAAAAAGAGGGAGAGGATTCAAATCAACAAAATTAGAAGTGAAAAAGGAGAAGTTACAACAGACACCACAGGAATACAAAGCATCCTAAGAGACTAGTACAAGCAACTCTATGCCAATAAAATGGACAACCTGGAAGAAATGGACAAATTCTTAGAAAGGGATAACTTTCCAAGACTGAATCAGGAAGAAATAGAGAATATGAACAAACCTATCACAAGCAATGAAATTGAAACTGTGATTAAAAATCTTCCAACAAACAAAAGTCCAGAACCAGATGGCATCACAGGTGAATTCTATCAAATATTTAGAGAAGAGCTAGCACCCAACCTTCTCAAATTCTTCAAAACAATTGCAGGGGAAGGAACACTCCCAAACTCATTCTATGAGACCACCATCACCCTGATACCAAAACCAGACAAAGATACTACAAGGAAAGAAAATTATAGACCAATATCACTGATGAATATAGATGTAAAAATCCTCAACAAAATACTAGCAACCAGAATCGAACAACACGTTAAAAGGATCATACACCATGATCAAGTGGGGTTTATCCCAGGGATGCAAGGATTCTTCAATATACACAAATCAATGTGATACACCATATTAACAAATTGTAGAATAAAACCATATGATCATCTCAATAGATGCAGGAAAAGATTTTGAGAAAATTCAACATCCATTTATGTTAAAAACTCTGCAGAGTGTGGGCATAGAGGGAAACTACCTCAACCTTATAAAGGCCATATATGACAAACCCACAGCAAACATCATTCTCAATGGTGAAAAACTGAAAGCGTTTCCTCTAAGATCAGGAACAAGACGAGGATGTCCACTCTCACCACTACTATTCAACATAGTTTTGGAAGTCCTAGCCATGGCAATCAGAGAAGAAAAAGAAATAAAAGGAATACAAAAAGGAAAAGAAGTAAAATTGTCACTGTTTGCAGAAGACATCATATCATAGATAGAGAATCCTAAAGATGCCACCAGAAAACCACTGGAGCTAATCAATGAATTTGGTAAAGTTGCAGGATACAAAATTAATGCACAGAAATTGCTTGCATTCCTATACACTAACAATGAAAGAACAGAAAGAGAAATTAAGGAAACAATACCATTACCACTGCAACAAAAAGAATAAACTACCTAGGAATAAACCTACCTAAGGAAGTAAAAGACCTGTACTCAGAAAACTATAAGACACTGATGAAAGAAATCAAAGATGATATAAACAGATGGAGACATATACCATGTTCTTGGATTAGAAGAATCAATATTGTGAAAATGACTATACTACCCAAAGCAATCTACAGATTCAATGCAATCCCTATCAAAATACCTTTGGCATTTTCTACAGAACTAGAAAAAAAAATCTTAAAATTTGTAGGGAGACACAAAAGACCCTGGATAGCCAAAGCAGCCTTGAGGGGAAAAAAAAGCACTGGAGGAATCAGACTTCCAGACTTCAGACTATATTACAAAGCTACAGTAATCAAGATGATATGGTACTGACACAAAAACAGAAATATAGATCAATAGAACAGGATAGAAAGCACAGAGATAAACCCACGTAACTATGGTTAACTAATCTATGACAAAGGAGGCAAGGGTATACAATGGAGAAAAGACAGTGTCTTCAGTAAGTGGTGCTGGGAAAACTGGACAGCTACATGTAAAAGAATGAAATTACAATGCTCCCTAACACCATACACAAAAATAAACTCAAAATGGATTAGAGACCTAAATGTAAGACCAGCCACTATAAAACTCTTAGAGGAAAACATAAGCAGAACAGTCTATGACATAAATCACAGCAAGATCCTTTTTGATCCACCTCCTAGAGTAATGGAATAAAAAACAAAAATAAACAAATGGGAGCAAATGAAACCTAAAAGCTTTTGGAAAGCAAAGGAAACTACAAAGACGACGAAAAGACAACCCTCAGAATGGGAGAAAATATTTGCAAACGAATCAATGGACAAAGGATTAATCTCCAATATATATCAACAGCTCATGCAGCTCAACAGTAAAAAAACAAACAACCCAATCCAAAAATGGGCAGATGACGTAAATAGACATTTGTCCCAAGAAGACATACAGATGGCCAAGAAGCACATGAAAAGCTGCTCAACATCACTAATTATTAGAGAAATATAAACCAAAACTACAATGAGGTATCACCTCACACCAGTTAGAATGGGCATCATCAGAAAATCTACAAACAACAAATGCTGGAGAGGGTGTGGAGAAAAGGGAACCCTCTTACACTATTTGTGGGAATGTAAATTGATACAGTCACTATGGAGAACAGTATGGAGGTGCCTTAAAAAACTAAAAATAGAATTATCATATGACCCAGCAATCCCACTACTGGGCATATACCCAGAGAAAACCATAATTCAAAAAGACACATTCACCACAATGTTCATTGCAGCACTATTTACAATAGCCAGGTCATGGAAGCAACCTAAATGCCCATAGATAGACAAATGGAAAAGATGTGGTACATATATACAATGGAATATTACTCAGCCATAAAAAGGAATGAAATTGGGTCATTTGTAGAGACGTGGATAGATCTAGAGACTGTCATACAGAGTGAAGTAAGTCAGAAAAAGAAAAACAAATATCGTATATTAACGCATACATGTGGAACCTAGAAAAATGGTACAGATGAACCGGTTTGCAAGGCAGAAATAGAGACACAGATGTAGAGAACAAATGTATGGTCACCAAGGGGGGAAAGTGGCAGGGTGGTGGGATGAATTGCGAGCCTGGGATTGACATATATACACTTATATGTATAAAATAGATAACCAATAAGAACCTGCTGTATAAAAAAATGAATAAAATAAAATTTAAAAATTAAAAAATAATATTTAAAAACATAAAACAGAAAAACAAGTCTGTCCTTCCCATAGACGTATTTATATGAATGAATTATTTCCATGCTTATATCTATAAATACAAAAAGAGGAATAAAACCTACCTTGAACCAAAAAAGAAAAAAAAAAAAACAGAACCCACTGGTCATACAGAGGAAAACCCTATCAGGGCACTTGCTCCAGTGGTAAACAATTCTGAAGTTGGTCAGAGGTGGGGAATCGTCTCCCATGCAGCCAGCAGCTCCCCCGCAAGGAGCGTCCTCATTGCAAAGCTGGGGGACCGTGAGGAGGCGTCTCTGAGTAAACGTGAGCTGAGCCCCAGGCCAGCTGCTGCTGAACTTTTCCCACCCTTCCCAGGTAAAACACCTGAATGTGTGCAAAGACTTTAAAGCCTAGAGGAAGGGGCTTGGAGTCACACCAGCGACAGCACGCAGGCCGACTTGGTGCCTGCAGGCCAGCCAGGACAGTCCTGGCCCTGGGCGCTCTTCTGGAAGCTTTCCATTTCCCTGCCTGAGGTACCCGTCCTGTCCCGGTGCCCACTGCTTTTTTCCTTCCTCACCTCTGCCCGGGGAGAAATTCCAGCAGCAGGTATGGGTGACACATCCTCTTCTTTAGCAGGTGGCAGCCCGGCAACTCCTGCAGAAAGTCCAGCAGAGCCCCACTCACACGGGGCCACTCATAGAGCCCTGGGCCCTACTCCCTCCCAGCAGCACAACCCCGAGACTGCTGACGGGGCAGAGAATATGGCGTCAGGCACAGCTGCAGAGGCTTTTGCTGCCTGGAGGGGTGTTTATATTGACCTCAACCCAGGCACACCTGGGAAGGGCTGGCCGGCCGGGTCAGGCTGCCCAGGTCAGCCAATCCTCGCCCCTCAGGGGCTCAGAGTTGCAGATAATGGGCCTTGCTGCACCGGCCAGATCCAAGGAACAGGTGTAGGGTCCCGAGAGTCAGGATAGACAAGGGGCGGCAGCCCTGGCTTGTTTTCTAATCATTTTATCTGGTCCATGAGTGGAAGACAACTTCAAGAAGACCCTCTTCTAATGAGAGGAACCCAGGAGTCAGGGAGAGGAGGGGTGGTGGGTGGAGACAGAGGCCTGGTGCCCCGGCTACAGTGGAAGCCCCTGGAAGACCAGGTGGAAGGAGGCCACACAGAGTGAAGCCTAGGGTCACAGACATGTCGGAGCTGCTGTTTGTTAGTTCAAGCCCTGCTCTGAGGTGCTCTGTGTCAGCTCTGAGCGACAGGTGTGCTGGCGGTGCTCTGCGATGAGGGCTATGTGCAAGGTTCCTGTGTGCCCATCTCTGCCGGGTTACCTGTCCAAGGGAGCTCCATATCCAGGGAGGGGCCTGCCCACGAGAGCCCCGTGAGCTGCTGGGTACCTGCCCAGGTGAGCTCCATATCCTGGGAGGGGCCTGCCCACGAGAGCCCCGTGAGCTGCTGGGTACCTGCCCAGGTGAGCTCCATATCCTGGGAGGGGCCTGACCACGAGAGCCCCGTGGGCTGCTGGGTAGCTGCCCAGGTGAGCTCCATATCCTGGGAGGGGCCTGACAATGAGAGCCCCGTGGGCTGCTGGGTACCTGCACAGGTGAG
>NW_028121672.1:0-24070 GCF_965194805.1 Balaenoptera borealis
CATGGGCAGTGCCACCATAAGGAATTTCACCATGGGAACTCCAACCATGTATACCACCAGCATGAGCATAGTCACCACGGGGAGTGTCACCATGAGCACTGCCACCATGGGGACTTTCAACATGGGCACAGTCACCATACGAACTATCACCATGACCACTATCACCATGAGCAGTATTACCATGAGCACTATCACCAAGGGCACTGTCAATGTGAGCACTATCACCGTGAGCACTGTCACCATGAGCATTTTCACCGTGCGCACTGTCACCATGAGCACTGTCACCATGGGCACTGCCCCCATGGGAACTATCACCATGAGCACTATCACCGTGAGCACTATCACCATGGGCAGTGTCACCGTGAACAATATCACCATGGGCACTGTCACTGTGAGCACTATTACCATGAGCACTATCACCAAGGGCAGTGTCACTGTGCGCACTATCACCGTGAGCACTATCATCATGGGCATGGCTACCATGAGGAATTTCACCATCGGAACTCCAACCATGTACACCGCCATCATGAGCACAGTCACCATGGGCAGTGCCACCATGAGCACTGTCACCGTGGGCACTGTCACCATGAGCATAGTCACCGTGGGCACTGTCACCATGAGCACTGTCACCATAGGTACTTTCAACAAGGCCATTGTCACCATGCACACTGTCACCATGGACACTATCATCATGAAATCTGTTACCATGGGAAATGTCACCATGAGCACTGTCACTTTGGGAACTGCCACCATGGACACTGCCACCACGAGCACTTTAACCATTGGCACTGCCACTGTGAGCACTGCCACCATGAGCAGTGTCACCATGGGAATTGTCACCATGTGCACTGTCACCATGGGAACTCTCACCATGAGCACTGCGACCATGGGAAATGTCACTATGGGCAGTGTCACCATGGGCAGTGTCACTATGAGCACTATTACCATGAGCACTATCACTATGAGCACTATCACCATGGGCACTGTCACAGTGAGCACTATTACCATGGGTACTATCACCAAGGGCACTGTCATCGTGAGCACTGTCCCCATGAGCACTGTCACCATGAGCACTATCACCAAGGGCACTGTCACCGTGAGCACTGTCACCATGAGCACTGTCACAGTGGGCACTGTCACCATGAGCACTATCACAATGGGCACTGTCACCATAGGCACTGTCACCATGGACACTGTCACCATGAGCACTATCATCATGGGCAGTGCTACCATGAGGAATTTTACCATCGGAACTCCAACCAGGTACTCTGCCAGCATGAGCACATTCACCATGGGCAGTGCCACCATAAGCACTGTCACCATGGGCACTTTCAACATGGGCCCTATCACCATGGTAACTGTCACCATGAGCACTATCACCGTGAGCACTATGAACATGGGCCGTGTCACCGTTAGTAATATCACCATAAACACTGTCACCGTGGGCACTGTCATCGTGTACACTGTTAAAGTGAGCACTGTCACCATGGGAAATGTCACCGTGGGCTCTATCACCGTGAGCACTATTAACATGGGTACTATCACCAAGGGCACTGTTACCGTGAGCAGTGTCACCATGAGCACTCTCACCGTGGACACTGTCACCATGAGCACTGTCATCATGGGCACTGTCACCATGGGAACTGTCATCATTTGAACTGTCACTGTGGGTACTATCACCGTGAGCACTATCACCAAGGGCACTGTCAATGTGAGCACTATCACCGTGAGCACTGTCACCATGAGCACTGTCACCATGGGCACTGTAACCATGGGAACTATCACCATGAGCACTATCACCGTTAGCACTATCACCCTGGGCAGTGTCACCGTGAACAATATCACCATGGGCACTGTCACTGTGAGCACTGTCACCATGAGCACTGTCACCATGGGCACTGTCACAATGAGAACTGTAACCGTTGGCACTATCACCATGGGCAGTGTCACCATGAGCACTATTACCATGAGCACTATCACCATGAGCACTATCACCAAGGGCAGTGTCACCCTGAGCGCTATCACCGTGAGCACTATCACCATGGGCAGTGTCACCATGAGCAATATCAACATGGGCACTGTCACGGTGAGCACTATTACAATGGTCACTATCGCCAAGAGCACTATCACCGTGAGCATTGTCACTGTGGGCATTGTCACCGTGTGCACGGTCACCATGAGCACTGTCACCATGAGCACTATCACCATGGGAACTGTCACCATCGGAACGGTCACCATGTGCAATGTCAACCTGAGCACTCTCACCATGAGAACTCTCACCGTCAGCACTGTCACCATGGGAAATGTCACCATGGGCACTGTCACCATGGGCACTCTCACCATGGGCACTGTCACCATGGTTACAGTCACCATAGGAACTGTCACCATGAGCACTGTCACTGTGGGCACTATCACCATGAGCACTATCACAATGGGCACTGTCAACATAGGCACTGTCACCGTGGACACTGTCACCATGAGCACTATCATCATGGGCAGTGCTACCGTGAGGAATTTAACCATCGGAACTCCAACCATGTACACCGCCAACATGAGCACAGTCACCATGGGCAGTGTCATCATGAGCACTGTCACCATGGGCACTTTCAACTTCGCCATGTCTACCATGTGAACTGTCACCATGAGCACTCTCACCATGAGCACTATCACCATGAGAACTTTCATCATGAGCATAGTCACCGTGGGCACTGTCAACATGAGCACTGTCACCATGGGAACTGTCAACATGAGCACTATCACCGTGAGCACTATCACCATGGGCAGTGTCACTGTGAGCAATATCACCATGGGCACAGTCACCGTGACCTCTATTACCATGGGTACTATCACCAAGGTCACTGTCACCGTGAGCACTGTCACCATGAGCAGTGTCACCATGTGTACTGTCACCATGAGCACTGTCACCATTAGCACTGTCACCGTGGGCACTGTCACCATGAGCACTGTCACCGTGGGCACTGTAACCATGGGAACTGTCACCATGAGCACAATCACCGTGAGCACTATCACCATGGGCAGTGTCACCATGAGAAATATCACCAAGGGCACTGTCACCGTGAGCACTGTTACCATGAGCACTGTCACCGTGGGCACTGTCAACATGAGCACTGTCATCATGTGCACTGTCACCATGAGCACTGTGACCATGGGAAATGTCACCATGGGCACTATCACTATGGGCACTGTCACCATGGGCAATGTCACTATGAGCACTGTCACCATGGGCACTGTAACCATGGGGTCTTTCACCCTGAGCACTATCACCGTGGGCACTATCAACATGGGCAGGGTCACCGTGAGCAATATCACCATGGGCACTGTCACCGTGAGCACTATTAACATGGGTACTATCACCAAGGGCACTGCCACCATGAGCACTGTCACTGTTGGCACTGTCACCATGAGCACGGTCACCATTGGCACTGTCACCATGAGCACTGTCACCACAGGCACTGTCACCGTGGACACTGTCACCATGGACAATATCATCATGGGCAGTGCCACCATAAGGAATTTCACCATGGGAACTCCAACCATGTATACCACCAGCATGAGCATAGTCACCACAGGGAGTGTCACCATGAGCACTGCCACCATGGGGACTTTCAACATGGGCACAGTCACCATACGAACTATCACCATGACCACTATCACCATGAGCAGTATTACCATGAGCACTATCACCAAGGGCACTGTCAATGTGAGCACTATCACCGTGAGCACTGTCACCATGAGCATTTTCACCGTGCGCACTGTCACCATGAGCACTGTCACCATGGGCACTGCCACCATGGGAACTATCACCATGAGCACTATCACCGTGAGCACTATCACCATGGGCAGTGTCACCGTGAACAATATCACCATGGGCACTGTCACTGTGAGCACTATTACCATGAGCACTATCACCAAGGGCAGTGTCACTGTGCGCACTATCACCGTGAGCACTATCATCATGGGCATGGCTACCATGAGGAATTTCACCATCGGAACTCCAACCATGTACACCGCCATCATGAGCACAGTCACCATGGGCAGTGCCACCATGAGCACTGTCACCGTGGGCACTGTCACCATGAGCATAGTCACCGTGGGCACTGTCACCATGAGCACTGTCACCATAGGTACTTTCAACAAGGCCATTGTCACCATGCACACTGTCACCATGGACACTATCATCATGAAATCTGTTACCATGGGAAATGTCACCATGAGCACTGTCACTTTGGGAACTGCCACCATGGACACTGCCACCACGAGCACTTTAACCATTGGCACTGCCACTGTGAGCACTGCCACCATGAGCAGTGTCACCATGGGAATTGTCACCATGTGCACTGTCACCATGGGAACTCTCACCATGAGCACTGCGACCATGGGAAATGTCACTATGGGCAGTGTCACCATGGGCAGTGTCACTATGAGCACTATTACCATGAGCACTATCACTATGAGCACTATCACCATGGGCACTGTCACAGTGAGCACTATTACCATGGGTACTATCACCAAGGGCACTGTCATCGTGAGCACTGTCCCCATGAGCACTGTCACCATGAGCACTATCACCAAGGGCACTGTCACCATGAGCACTGTCACCATGAGCACTGTCACAGTGGGCACTGTCACCATGAGCACTATCACAATGGGCACTGTCACCATAGGCACTGTCACCATGGACACTGTCACCATGAGCACTATCATCATGGGCAGTGCTACCATGAGGAATTTTACCATCGGAACTCCAACCAGGTACTCTGCCAGCATGAGCACATTCACCATGGGCAGTGCCACCATAAGCACTGTCACCATGGGCACTTTCAACATGGGCCCTATCACCATGGTAACTGTCACCATGAGCACTATCACCGTGAGCACTATGAACATGGGCCGTGTCACCGTTAGTAATATCACCATAAACACTGTCACCGTGGGCACTGTCATCGTGTACACTGTTAAAGTGAGCACTGTCACCATGGGAAATGTCACCGTGGGCTCTATCACCGTGAGCACTATTAACATGGGTACTATCACCAAGGGCACTGTTACCGTGAGCAGTGTCACCATGAGCACTCTCACCGTGGACACTGTCACCATGAGCACTGTCATCATGGGCACTGTCACCATGGGAACTGTCATCATTTGAACTGTCACTGTGGGTACTATCACCGTGAGCACTATCACCAAGGGCACTGTCAATGTGAGCACTATCACCGTGAGCACTGTCACCATGAGCACTGTCACCATGGGCACTGTAACCATGGGAACTATCACCATGAGCACTATCACCGTTAGCACTATCACCCTGGGCAGTGTCACCGTGAACAATATCACCATGGGCACTGTCACTGTGAGCACTGTCACCATGAGCACTGTCACCATGGGCACTGTCACAATGAGAACTGTAACCGTTGGCACTATCACCATGGGCAGTGTCACCATGAGCAATATCACCGTGGGCACTGTCACCGTGAGCACTATTACCATGTGTACTATCACCAAGGACACTGACACCATGAGCACTGTCACCGTGGGCAGTGTCAACATTAGCACTGTCACCATGGGCACTGTCACCATGGGAACTGTCAGTATGAGCACTGTCACCCGGGGAAATGTCATCATGGGCACTGTCACCATAGGCATTGTCACCATGGACACATTCACCATGAGCACTAACATCATGGGCAATGCCACCATAAGGAATTTCACCATGGGGACTCCAACCATGTACACCGTGAACATCAGCACAGTCACCATGGGCAGTGTCACCATGAGCACTGTCGCCATGAGCACTTTCAACATGGGCACTGTCACTATGGGAACTGTCACTAAGGGCACAGTCACCATGCGCACTGTCACCAGGGACACTGTCACCATGAGCACTCTCACCATGGGCAATGTCACCATGGACGCTGTCACCATGGGCATGGTCAACATGATCATTGTCACCATGGGCAGTGTCAACATGAGCACTGTCACCATGGGCACTTTCAACAGGGGCAGTGTCACCATGTGAACTGTCACCATGAGCACAAACACCGTGAGCACTATCACCATGGGCAGTGTCACTGTGAGAAATATCACCATGGGCACTGTCACATTGAGCGCTATTACCATGGGTACTATCACCAAGGGCACTGTCACTGTGAGCACTGTCACCATGAGTACTGTCACTGTGGGCACTGTCAACATGAGCACTGTCAACATGAGCAATGTCACCATAGGAACTCTCACCATGAGCACTGTCACCATGTGAAATGTCACCATGAACACTCTCATCATGGGCAGTGCCACCATGAGGAATTTCACCATGGGAACTCCAACCATATACACTGCCAGCTTTAGCACAGTCACCATGGGCTGTGTCACCATGAGCACTTTCACCATGAGCACTGTCACCATGAGCACCGTCACCGTGGGCAATGTCACCATGAGCACTGTCACCGTGGGCATCGTCACCATGGGAACTGTCACCATGAGCACTATCAGCGTGAGCACTATAACCATGGGCTGTGTCACCATGAGCAATATCACCATGAACACTGTCACGGTGGGCACTGTCACCGTGTGCACTGTCAACATGAGCACTGTCACCGTGTGCACTGTCACCATGAGCACTGTCACCATGGGCACTCTCACGATGGACATTGTCACCATGGGCAGTGCCACCATGAGGAATTTCACCATGGGAACTCCAACGATGTACACCGCCAGCATTAGCATAGTCACCATGGGCACTCTCACGGTGAGCAGTGTCACCATGGGCACTTTCAACATGGCCACTGTCACCATGGGCACTGTCACCATGGACATTGTTATCATGAGCTCTGTTACCATGGGAAATGTCACCATGAGCACTGTCATCTTGGGAACTGCCACCATGGACACTGCCACCATGAGAACTGTAACCATTGGCACTGCCACAGTGAGCACTGTGACCGTGAGCACTGTCACCATGTGCACTGTCACCATGGGAACTCTCACCATCAGCACTGTCACCATGGGAAATGTCACTATGGGCAGTGTCACCATGGGCACTGTCACCACGGGCAGTGTCACCATGAGCACTATTACCATGAGCACTATCACCAAGAGCACTATCACCAAGGGCAGTGTCACTGTGCGCACTATCCCCGTGAGCACTGTCACCATGGGCAGTGTCACCATGAGCACTGTCGCCATGAGCACTTTCAACATGGGCACTGTCACTATGGGAACTGTCACTAAGGGCACAGTCACCATGCGCACTGTCACCAGGGACACTGTCACCATGAGCACTCTCACCATGGGCAATGTCACCATGGACGCTGTCACCATGGGCATGGTCAACATGATCATTGTCACCATGGGCAGTGTCAACATGAGCACTGTCACCATGGGCACTTTCAACAGGGGCAGTGTCACCATGTGAACTGTCACCATGAGCACAAACACCGTGAGCACTATCACCATGGGCAGTGTCACTGTGAGAAATATCACCATGGGCACTGTCACATTGAGCGCTATTACCATGGGTACTATCACCAAGGGCACTGTCACTGTGAGCACTGTCACCATGAGTACTGTCACTGTGGGCACTGTCAACATGAGCACTGTCAACATGAGCAATGTCACCATAGGAACTCTCACCATGAGCACTGTCACCATGTGAAATGTCACCATGAACACTCTCATCATGGGCAGTGCCACCATGAGGAATTTCACCATGGGAACTCCAACCATATACACCGCCAGCTTTAGCACAGTCACCATGGGCTGTGTCACCATGGGCACTGTCACCATGGGTACTGTCACCATGGGCACTTTCAACTTGGGAACTGTCACCATGTGAACTGTCACCATGAGCACAAACACCGTGAGCACTATCACCATGGGCAGTGTCACTGTGAGAAATATCACCATGGGCACTGTCACATTGAGCGCTATTACCATGGGTACTATCACCAAGGGCACTGTCACTGTGAGCACTGTCACCATGAGTACTGTCACTGTGGGCACTGTCAACATGAGCACTGTCAACATGAGCAATGTCACCATAGGAACTCTCACCATGAGCACTGTCACCATGTGAAATGTCACCATGAACACTCTCATCATGGGCAGTGCCACCATGAGGAATTTCACCATGGGAACTCCAACCATATACACCGCCAGCTTTAGCACAGTCACCATGGGCTGTGTCACCATGAGCACTTTCACCATGAGCACTGTCACCATGAGCACCGTCACCGTGGGCAATGTCACCATGAGCACTGTCACCGTGGGCATCGTCACCATGGGAACTGTCACCATGAGCACTATCAGCGTGAGCACTATAACCATGGGCTGTGTCACCATGAGCAATATCACCATGAACACTGTCACGGTGGGCACTGTCACCGTGTGCACTGTCAACATGAGCACTGTCACCGTGTGCACTGTCACCATGAGCACTGTCACCATGGGCACTCTCACGATGGACATTGTCACCATGGGCAGTGCCACCATGAGGAATTTCACCATGGGAACTCCAACGATGTACACCGCCAGCATTAGCATAGTCACCATGGGCACTCTCACGGTGAGCAGTGTCACCATGGGCACTTTCAACATGGCCACTGTCACCATGGGCACTGTCACCATGGACATTGTTATCATGAGCTCTGTTACCATGGGAAATGTCACCATGAGCACTGTCATCTTGGGAACTGCCACCATGGACACTGCCACCATGAGAACTGTAACCATTGGGACTGCCACAGTGAGCACTGTGACCGTGAGCACTGTCACCATGTGCACTGTCACCATGGGAACTCTCACCATCAGCACTGTCACCATGGGAAATGTCACTATGGGCAGTGTCACCATGGGCACTGTCACCACGGGCAGTGTCACCATGAGCACTATTACCATGAGCACTATCACCAAGAGCACTATCACCAAGGGCAGTGTCACTGTGCGCACTATCCCCGTGAGCACTATCACCATGGGCAGTGTCACCGTGAGCACTATTACAATGGGCACTATCGCCATGAGAACTATCACCGTGAGCACTGTCACCGTGTGGATTGTCACCATGTACACTGTCACCATGAGCACTGTCACCATGAGCACTATCATCATGGGCATTGCCACCATAAGGAATTTCCCCATGGGAACTCCAACCATGTACACTGCCAGCATGAGCAGAGTCACCATGGGCAGTGCCACCATGAGCACTGTCACCATGGGCACTTTTAACATGGGCCCTGTCGCCATGCGAACTGTCACCATGAGCAGTATCTCTGTGAGCAATGTCACCATGAGCATAGTCACCACGGGCACTGTCACCATGAGCACTGTCACCATGGGCAATGTAACCATGGGAACTGTCACCCTGAGCACTATCACCGTGAGCACTATCACCATGGGCAGTGTCACCGTGAGCAATATCAAAATGGGCACTGTCACCGTGACCTCTATTACCATGGGTACTATCACCAAGGTTACTGTCACCGTGAGCACTGTCACCATGAGCAATGTTACCGTGGGCACTGTCACCATGAGCACTGTCATCATGGGCTCTATCACCATGGGAACTGTCACCATTAGAACTGACACTGAGGGCACTATCACCGTGAGCACTATCACAATGGGCACTGTCACCATAGGCACTGTCACCATGGACATTGTCACGATGAACACTATCATCATGGGCAGTGCCACCATAAGGAATTTCACCATGGGAACTCCAAACATGTACACCGCCAGCAAGGGCACAGTCACCATGGGCAGTGTCACCATGAGCACTGCCTTCATGGAGACTTTCCACATGGGCACTGTCACCATGCGAACTATCACCATGAGCACTATCACCATGAGCACTATCACCAAGGTAACTGTCACCATGAGCACTATCACCATGAGCACTATCACCATGGGCACTGTAACCGTGAGCAATATTAACATGGGTACTATCACCAAGGGCACTGTCAAGGTGAGCACTGTCACCATGGACACTGTCACCATGGGCACTGTCACCATGGGCACACTCACCATGGTCACTGTCACCATGGGCACTGTCAACATGAGCACTGTCACCATGGGAAATGTTACTATGGGCAGTGTCACCATGGGCACTGTCACCATGGGCAGTGTCACCATGTGCACTATTACCATGAGCACTATCACCAAGAGCACTATCACCAAGGGCACTGTCACCGTGAGCACTTTCACCGTGAGCACTATCACAGTGGGAACTTTTACCATGAGCACTATCATCATGGGCACTGTCACCATAGGAACTGTCACAATGAGCACTGTCACTTTGGGCACTATCACCATGAGCACTATCACAATGGGCACTGTCACCATAGGCACTGTCACCATGGACACTTTCACCGTGAGCACTATCATCATGGGCAGTGCTACCATGAGGAATTTCACCATCGGAACTCCAACCATGTACACCGCCAGCATGAGCACAGTCACCATGGGCAGTGCCACCATGAGCAGTGTCACCATGGGCACTTTCAACATGGGCCCTGTCACCATGCGAACTGTCACCTTGAGCACTATCACCGTGAGCACTGTCACCATGAGCATAGTCACCGTGAGCACTGTCAGCATGAGCACTGTCACCATGGGCACTGTAACCATGGGAACCGTCACCATGAGCACTATCACCTTGAGCACTATCACCATGGGCGGTGTCACCGTGAGCAATATCACCATGGGCAATGTCACCATGAGCACTTTTACCATGGGTACTATCACCAATGGCACTGTCACCATGAGCAATGTCACCATGAGCACTGTCACCGTGGGCACTGTCACCATAAGCACTATCATCATGGGCACTGTCACCATTGGAACTGTCACCATTAGAACTGTCCCTGTGGGCCCTATCACCGTGAGCACTATCACAATGGGAACTGTCACCATAGGCAATGTCACCATGGACACTGTCACCATGAGCACTATCATCATGGGCAGTGCCACCATGAGGAATTTCACCATGGGATCTCCAAGCATGTACACAGCCAGCATGAGCATAGTCATCATGGGCACTGTCACCATGAGCAGTGTCACCATGGGCACTTTCAACATGGCCACTGTCACCATGGGCACTGTCACCATGGACACTGTCATCATGAGCTCTGTTACCATGGGAAATGTCACCATGAGCACTGTCATCTTGGGAACTGCCACCATGGACACTGCCACCATGAGCACTGTAACCATTGGCACTGCCACAGTGAGCACTGTCACCATGGGAACTGTCACCATGAGCACTATTACCATGAGTACTATCATCAAGGGCACTGTCACCGTGAGCACTGTCACTATGAGCATTGTCAGAATGGGCATTGTCACCATGAGCACTGTCATCATGGGCAGTGTCACCGTGAGCAATATCACCATGGGCACTGTAACCATGGGAATGTCACCGTGAGCACTATCACCATGGGTAGCATCACCGTGAGCAATATCACCATGGGCCATGTCACCGTGACCACTATTACCATGGGTACTATCACCAAGGGCACTGTCACCGTGAGCACTGTCACCATGAGAAATGTCACCGTGGGCACTGTCACCATGAGCACGGTCATCATGGGCACTGTCACCATGGAATTGTCACCATTAGAACTGTCACTGAGGGCACTATCACCGTGAGCACTATCACAATGGGCACTGTCACCATGGACACTGTCACCATGAACACTATCATCATGGGCAGTGCCACCATGAGGAATTTCACCATGGGAACTCCAACCATGTACACCGCCAGCTTTAGCACAGTCACCATGGGTTGTGTGACCATGAGCACTGTAACCATGGGCACTGTCACCATGCAAACTCTCACCATGAGCACTGTCACCGTGGGCAATGTCACCATGAGCACTATCACCGTGGGCACTGTCACCTTGGGAACTGTCACCATGAGCACTATCACCGTGAGCACTATAACCATGGGCAGTGTCACCATGAGCAATATTACCATTAACACTATCACCGTGAGCACTGTCACTGTGGGCACTGTCACCGTGTGCACTGTCAAAATGAGCACTGTCACCATGGGAATATCACCTTGGGCACTGTCACCATGGGCAGTTTCTCCATGAGCATTGTTACCATGGGCACTCTCACGATGTACACTGTCACCATGAGCACTATTATCATGGGTAGTGCCACCATGAGGATTTTCACCATGGGAACTCCAACCTTGTTCAACCTTGTTCAACGCCAGCATGAGCACAGTCACCATGGGCAGTGTCACCATGAGCACTGTCACCATGGGCAATTTCAACATGGCCACTCTCACCATGGGCACTGTCACCATGGACACTGTCATCCTGAGTTCTGTTACCATGGGAAATGTCACCATGAGCACTGTCATCTTGGGAACTGCCACCATGGACACTGCCACCATGAGCACTGTAACCATTGGCACTGCCACAGTGAGCACTGTCACCGTGAGCACTGTCACCATTGGAACTGTCAACATGTGCACTGTCACCATGGGAACTCTCACCATGAGCACTGTCACCATGGGAAATGTCACTATGGGCAGTGTCACCATGGGCACTGTCACCATGGGCAGCGTCAACATGAGCACTATTACCATGAGCACTATCACCATGAGCACTATCACCAAGGGCAGTGTCACCATTAGCACTATCACCGTGAGCACTATCACCATGGGAAGTGTCACCTTGAGCAACATCAACATGGGCACGGTCACCATGAGCACTATTAAAATTGGCACTATCACCATGAGCACTATCAACGTGAGCAATGTAAGTGTGGGCATTCTCACCGAGTGCACTGTCACCAATAGCACTGTCACCATGAGCACTATCACCTTGGGAACTGTCACCATGGGAACGGTCACCATGGGCAATGTCAACATTAGCACTGTCACCATGGCAATTCTCACAATGAGCACTGTCACCATGGACACTGTCACCATGGGCACAGTCACCATGGGTACTGTCACCATGGGCACTTTCAAAGTGGGCACTGTCACCATGCGAACTGTCACCATGAGCACTATCACCATGAGCACTATCACCATGGGCACTATCACCACGGGCACTGTCACCATGAGAACTATCACCGTGAGTACTCTCACCATGAGCACTGTCACCATGGGCACTGTAACCATGGGAACTGTCACCAGGAGCAGTATCATCGTGAGCACTATCAACATGGGCAGTGTCACCGTGAGCACTATCATCATGGGCACTGTCACCGTGACCACTACTACAGTAGGCACTATCACCATGAGCACTGTCACCGTGAGCACTGTCACCGTGGGCATTGTCACCGTGTGCACTGTTACCAGGAGCACTGTCACCATGAGCACTATCACCATGGGAACTGTCACCATGGGAAAGGTCACCATGGGCAATGTCAACATGAACAATGTCACCATGGGAACTCTCACCATGAACACTGTCACCATGGGAAATATCACCATGGGCACTGTCACCATGCGCACTGTCACCATGGGTACTGTCACCATGGGCACTTTCAACATGGGAACTGTCACAATGCGAACTGTCACCATGAGCACTATCACCAAGAGCACTATCACCAAGGGCAGTGTCACCGTGAGCACTTTCACCGTGAGCACTATCACAGTGGGCACTGTCACCATGAGCACTGTCATCATGGGCACTGTCACCATAGGAACGGTCACAATGAGCACTGTCACTGTGAGCAGTATCACCGTGAGCACTATCACAATGGGCACTGTCACCATAGGCACTGTCACCTTGGACACTGTCACCATGAGCACTAACATCATGGGGAGTGCTACCATGAGGAATTTCACCATCGGAGTTCCGACCACGTACACCACCAGCATGAGCACAGTCACCATGGGCAGTGCAACCATGAGCACTGTCACCATGGACACTGTATCCATGGGAACTGTCACCATGGGCACTATCACGGTGAGTACTATCACCATGGGAAATGTCACCATGGGAACGGTCGCCATGGGCATTGTCAAGATGATCACTTTCACCATGGGAACTCTCACCATGAGCATTGTCACGGTTGGCACTGTCAACATGAGCATTATCACCATGGAAATGGTCACCATGGGAACTGTCACCATGGGCACTCTCACAATAGGCACTATCACCATGGGCACTGTCACCATGGACACTGTCACCATGAACACTATCATCATGGGCAGTACCACCATAACAGTTGTACCATGGGAACTCCAACCATGTACACCTCCATCGTGAGCACAGTCACCATGGGCAGTGTCAACATGAGCACTGTCACCATGGGCAATTTCAACAGGGGCAGTGTCACCATGCGAACTTCCACCATGAGCTGTATCACCATGAGCAATATCACCAAGGGCACTGTCACCGTGAGCACTATCACCGTGAGCACTATCACCATGGGCAGTGTCACCGTGAGCAATATCAACATGGGCAGTGTCACCATCAGCACTATTACCATGGGCACTATCACGTTGAGCACTATCACCTTGCGCAGTGTCACCGTGGGCACTATCACCATGGGCACTGTCAACATGAGCACAGTCACCATAGGAACTCTCACCATGAGCACTGTCACCATGGATAATTTCACCCTGGGCACTGTCACCATGAGCACTATCATCATGGGGAGTGCCACCATGAGGAATTTCATCATGGGAACTCCAACCATATACACCGCCAGCTTTAGCACAGTCACCATGGGCTGTGTCACCATGGGCACTGTCACCATGGGTACTGTCACCATGGGCACTTTCAACTTGGGAACTGTCACAATGCGAACTGTCACCATGAGCACTATCACCAAGGGCACTGTCACCGTGAGCACTTTCACCGTGATCACTATCACAGTGGGCACTGTCACCATGAGCACTGTCATCATGGGCACTGTCACCATAGGAAAGGTCACAATGAGCACTGTCACTGTGGGCACTATCACCATGAGCACTATCACAATGGGCACTGTCACCATAGGCACTGTCACCTTGGACACTGTCACCATGAGCACTAACATCATGGGGAGTGCTACCATGAGGAATTTTACCATCGGAACTCCAACCAGGTACTCTGCCAGCATGAGCACATTCACCATGGGCAGTGCCACCATAAGCACTGTCACCATGGGCACTTTCAACATGGGCCCTATCACCATGGTAACTGTCACCATGAGCACTATCACCGTGAGCACTATGAACATGGGCCGTGTCACCGTTAGTAATATCACCATAAACACTGTCACCGTGGGCACTGTCATCGTGTACACTGTTAAAGTGAGCACTGTCACCATGGGAAATGTCACCGTGGGCTCTATCACCGTGAGCACTATTAACATGGGTACTATCACCAAGGGCACTGTTACCGTGAGCAGTGTCACCATGAGCACTCTCACCGTGGACACTGTCACCATGAGCACTGTCATCATGGGCACTGTCACCATGGGAACTGTCATCATTTGAACTGTCACTGTGGGTACTATCACCGTGAGCACTATCACCAAGGGCACTGTCAATGTGAGCACTATCACCGTGAGCACTGTCACCATGAGCACTGTCACCATGGGCACTGTAACCATGGGAACTATCACCATGAGCACTATCACCGTTAGCACTATCACCCTGGGCAGTGTCACCGTGAACAATATCACCATGGGCACTGTCACTGTGAGCACTGTCACCATGAGCACTGTCACCATGGGCACTGTCACAATGAGAACTGTAACCGTTGGCACTATCACCATGGGCAGTGTCACCATGAGCAATATCACCGTGGGCACTGTCACCGTGAGCACTATTACCATGTGTACTATCACCAAGGACACTGACACCATGAGCACTGTCACCGTGGGCAGTGTCAACATTAGCACTGTCACCATGGGCACTGTCACCATGGGAACTGTCAGTATGAGCACTGTCACCCGGGGAAATGTCATCATGGGCACTGTCACCATAGGCATTGTCACCATGGACACATTCACCATGAGCACTAACATCATGGGCAATGCCACCATAAGGAATTTCACCATGGGGACTCCAACCATGTACACCGTGAACATCAGCACAGTCACCATGGGCAGTGTCACCATGAGCACTGTCGCCATGAGCACTTTCAACATGGGCACTGTCACTATGGGAACTGTCACTAAGGGCACAGTCACCATGCGCACTGTCACCAGGGACACTGTCACCATGAGCACTCTCACCATGGGCAATGTCACCATGGACGCTGTCACCATGGGCATGGTCAACATGATCATTGTCACCATGGGCAGTGTCAACATGAGCACTGTCACCATGGGCACTTTCAACAGGGGCAGTGTCACCATGTGAACTGTCACCATGAGCACAAACACCGTGAGCACTATCACCATGGGCAGTGTCACTGTGAGAAATATCACCATGGGCACTGTCACATTGAGCGCTATTACCATGGGTACTATCACCAAGGGCACTGTCACTGTGAGCACTGTCACCATGAGTACTGTCACTGTGGGCACTGTCAACATGAGCACTGTCAACATGAGCAATGTCACCATAGGAACTCTCACCATGAGCACTGTCACCATGTGAAATGTCACCATGAACACTCTCATCATGGGCAGTGCCACCATGAGGAATTTCACCATGGGAACTCCAACCATATACACCGCCAGCTTTAGCACAGTCACCATGGGCTGTGTCACCATGAGCACTTTCACCATGAGCACTGTCACCATGAGCACCGTCACCGTGGGCAATGTCACCATGAGCACTGTCACCGTGGGCATCGTCACCATGGGAACTGTCACCATGAGCACTATCAGCGTGAGCACTATAACCATGGGCTGTGTCACCATGAGCAATATCACCATGAACACTGTCACGGTGGGCACTGTCACCGTGTGCACTGTCAACATGAGCACTGTCACCGTGTGCACTGTCACCATGAGCACTGTCACCATGGGCACTCTCACGATGGACATTGTCACCATGGGCAGTGCCACCATGAGGAATTTCACCATGGGAACTCCAACGATGTACACCGCCAGCATTAGCATAGTCACCATGGGCACTCTCACGGTGAGCAGTGTCACCATGGGCACTTTCAACATGGCCACTGTCACCATGGGCACTGTCACCATGGACATTGTTATCATGAGCTCTGTTACCATGGGAAATGTCACCATGAGCACTGTCATCTTGGGAACTGCCACCATGGACACTGCCACCATGAGAACTGTAACCATTGGCACTGCCACAGTGAGCACTGTGACCGTGAGCACTGTCACCATGTGCACTGTCACCATGGGAACTCTCACCATCAGCACTGTCACCATGGGAAATGTCACTATGGGCAGTGTCACCATGGGCACTGTCACCACGGGCAGTGTCACCATGAGCACTATTACCATGAGCACTATCACCAAGAGCACTATCACCAAGGGCAGTGTCACTGTGCGCACTATCCCCGTGAGCACTGTCACCATGGGCAGTGTCACCGTGAGCACTATTACAATGGGCACTATCGCCATGAGAACTATCACCGTGAGCACTGTCACCGTGTGGATTGTCACCATGTACACTGTCACCATGAGCACTGTCACCATGAGCACTATCATCATGGGCATTGCCACCATAAGGAATTTCCCCATGGGAACTCCAACCATGTACACTGCCAGCATGAGCAGAGTCACCATGGGCAGTGCCACCATGAGCACTGTCACCATGGGCACTTTTAACATGGGCCCTGTCGCCATGCGAACTGTCACCATGAGCAGTATCTCTGTGAGCAATGTCACCATGAGCATAGTCACCACGGGCACTGTCACCATGAGCACTGTCACCATGGGCAATGTAACCATGGGAACTGTCACCCTGAGCACTATCACCGTGAGCACTATCACCATGGGCAGTGTCACCGTGAGCAATATCAAAATGGGCACTGTCACCGTGACCTCTATTACCATGGGTACTATCACCAAGGTTACTGTCACCGTGAGCACTGTCACCATGAGCAATGTTACCGTGGGCACTGTCACCATGAGCACTGTCATCATGGGCTCTATCACCATGGGAACTGTCACCATTAGAACTGACACTGAGGGCACTATCACCGTGAGCACTATCACAATGGGCACTGTCACCATAGGCACTGTCACCATGGACATTGTCACGATGAACACTATCATCATGGGCAGTGCCACCATAAGGAATTTCACCATGGGAACTCCAAACATGTACACCGCCAGCAAGGGCACAGTCACCATGGGCAGTGTCACCATGAGCACTGCCTTCATGGAGACTTTCCACATGGGCACTGTCACCATGCGAACTATCACCATGAGCACTATCACCATGAGCACTATCACCAAGGTAACTGTCACCATGAGCACTATCACCATGAGCACTATCACCATGGGCACTGTAACCGTGAGCAATATTAACATGGGTACTATCACCAAGGGCACTGTCAAGGTGAGCACTGTCACCATGGACACTGTCACCATGGGCACTGTCACCATGGGCACACTCACCATGGTCACTGTCACCATGGGCACTGTCAACATGAGCACTGTCACCATGGGAAATGTTACTATGGGCAGTGTCACCATGGGCACTGTCACCATGGGCAGTGTCACCATGTGCACTATTACCATGAGCACTATCACCAAGAGCACTATCACCAAGGGCACTGTCACCGTGAGCACTTTCACCGTGAGCACTATCACAGTGGGAACTTTTACCATGAGCACTATCATCATGGGCACTGTCACCATAGGAACTGTCACAATGAGCACTGTCACTTTGGGCACTATCACCATGAGCACTATCACAATGGGCACTGTCACCATAGGCACTGTCACCATGGACACTTTCACCGTGAGCACTATCATCATGGGCAGTGCTACCATGAGGAATTTCACCATCGGAACTCCAACCATGTACACCGCCAGCATGAGCACAGTCACCATGGGCAGTGCCACCATGAGCAGTGTCACCATGGGCACTTTCAACATGGGCCCTGTCACCATGCGAACTGTCACCTTGAGCACTATCACCGTGAGCACTGTCACCATGAGCATAGTCACCGTGAGCACTGTCAGCATGAGCACTGTCACCATGGGCACTGTAACCATGGGAACCGTCACCATGAGCACTATCACCTTGAGCACTATCACCATGGGCGGTGTCACCGTGAGCAATATCACCATGGGCAATGTCACCATGAGCACTTTTACCATGGGTACTATCACCAATGGCACTGTCACCATGAGCAATGTCACCATGAGCACTGTCACCGTGGGCACTGTCACCATAAGCACTATCATCATGGGCACTGTCACCATTGGAACTGTCACCATTAGAACTGTCCCTGTGGGCCCTATCACCGTGAGCACTATCACAATGGGAACTGTCACCATAGGCAATGTCACCATGGACACTGTCACCATGAGCACTATCATCATGGGCAGTGCCACCATGAGGAATTTCACCATGGGATCTCCAAGCATGTACACAGCCAGCATGAGCATAGTCATCATGGGCACTGTCACCATGAGCAGTGTCACCATGGGCACTTTCAACATGGCCACTGTCACCATGGGCACTGTCACCATGGACACTGTCATCATGAGCTCTGTTACCATGGGAAATGTCACCATGAGCACTGTCATCTTGGGAACTGCCACCATGGACACTGCCACCATGAGCACTGTAACCATTGGCACTGCCACAGTGAGCACTGTCACCATGGGAACTGTCACCATGAGCACTATTACCATGAGTACTATCATCAAGGGCACTGTCACCGTGAGCACTGTCACTATGAGCATTGTCAGAATGGGCATTGTCACCATGAGCACTGTCATCATGGGCAGTGTCACCGTGAGCAATATCACCATGGGCACTGTAACCATGGGAATGTCACCGTGAGCACTATCACCATGGGTAGCATCACCGTGAGCAATATCACCATGGGCCATGTCACCGTGACCACTATTACCATGGGTACTATCACCAAGGGCACTGTCACCGTGAGCACTGTCACCATGAGAAATGTCACCGTGGGCACTGTCACCATGAGCACGGTCATCATGGGCACTGTCACCATGGAATTGTCACCATTAGAACTGTCACTGAGGGCACTATCACCGTGAGCACTATCACAATGGGCACTGTCACCGTGAGCACTGTCACCATGAGGATTTTCACCGTGGGCACTGTCACCATGAGCACTGTCATCATGGGCGTTGTCAACATAAGCATTGTCACCATGGGAACTCTCACTATGAGCACTGTCACCATGGGAAATGTCACCATGGGCACTGTCACCATAGGCATTGTCAACATGGACACTCTCACCATGAGCACTATCATCATGGGCATTGCCACCATAAGGAATTTCACCATGGGAACTCCAACCATGTACACCGCCAGCATGAGCACATTCACCATGGGCCGTGTCACCATGAGCACTATCACCATGAGCACTATCACCATGAACACTATCATTAAGGGCACTGTCACCGTGAGCACTATCACCGTGAACACTTTCACCATGACTACTTTCACCGTGGGCACTATAAGCATGAGCACTATCACCATGAGCACTGTCACTGCGGGCACTGTCACCGTGTTCACTGTCACCATGAGCACTGTAACCATGAGCCCTATCACCATGGGAACTGTCACCATGGGAACGGTCACTATGGGCACTGCCAAGATGAGCACTGTCACCATGGGAACTCTCACCATGAGCACTATCACCATGGGAAATATCACCATGGGCACTGTCACCATGGGCGCTGTCACCATGGACACCTTCACCATGAGCACTATCATCATGGGCAGTGCCAAAATAAGGAATTTCACCATTGTAACTCCAACCATGTACACCGCCAGCATGAGCACAGTCACCATGGGGACTGTCAACATGAGCACTGTCACCATGGGAAATGTCTCCATAAGCACTATCACCAGGAGCACTATCACCAAGGGCACTGTCACCATGAGCACTATCACCATGAGCACTGTCACCATGGGCAGTGTCACCGTGAGCACTGTCACCGTGGACATTGTCACTGTGGGTGCGGTCACCATGAGCACTGTCACCATGGGAAATGTCACAAGGGGATATGTCACCATGAGCACTATCACCGTGAGCAGTATCACCATGGGCAGTGTCACCGTGAGCAATATCACCATGGGCACTGTCACCGTGAGAACTATTACCATGGGCACTATCCCCATGAGCACTATCACAATGAGCACTGTCCCCGTGGGCACTGTCACCATGAGCACTGTCATAATGGGCACTGTCACCATGGGAACTCTCTCCATTAGCACTGTCACCATGGGAAATGTCACCATGGGCACTATCACTATGGGCACTGTCACCATGGGCAGTTTCATCATGGGCACTTTCTACATGGCCACTGTCACCATGGGCACTGTCACCATGGACACTGTCATCATGAACTCTGTTACCATGGGAAATATCACCATGAGCACTGTCATCTTGGAAACCGCCACCATGGACACTGCCACCATGAACAATGTTACCATTGGCACTGCCACAGTGAGCACGGTCACCGTGAGCACTGTCACCATGGGAACTGTCACCATGTGCACTGTCACCATGGGAACTCTCACCATGAGCACTGTCACCATAAGAAATGTCACTATCGGGAGTGTCACCATGGGCACTGTCACCATGGGCAGTGTCACCATGAGCACTATTACCATGAGCACTATCACCATGAGCACTATCACCAAGGGCAGTGTCACCCTGAGCGCTATCACCGTGAGCACTATCACCATGGGCAGTGTCACCATGAGCAATATCAACATGGGCACTGTCACGGTGAGCACTATTACAATGGTCACTATCGCCAAGAGCACTATCACCGTGAGCATTGTCACTGTGGGCATTGTCACCGTGTGCACGGTCACCATGAGCACTGTCACCATGAGCACTATCACCATGGGAACTGTCACCATCGGAACGGTCACCATGTGCAATGTCAACCTGAGCACTCTCACCATGAGAACTCTCACCGTCAGCACTGTCACCATGGGAAATGTCACCATGGGCACTGTCACCATGGGCACTCTCACCATGGGCACTGTCACCATGGTTACAGTCACCATAGGAACTGTCACCATGAGCACTGTCACTGTGGGCACTATCACCATGAGCACTATCACAATGGGCACTGTCAACATAGGCACTGTCACCGTGGACACTGTCACCATGAGCACTATCATCATGGGCAGTGCTACCGTGAGGAATTTAACCATCGGAACTCCAACCATGTACACCGCCAACATGAGCACAGTCACCATGGGCAGTGTCATCATGAGCACTGTCACCATGGGCACTTTCAACTTCGCCATGTCTACCATGTGAACTGTCACCATGAGCACTCTCACCATGAGCACTATCACCATGAGAACTTTCATCATGAGCATAGTCACCGTGGGCACTGTCAACATGAGCACTGTCACCATGGGAACTGTCAACATGAGCACTATCACCGTGAGCACTATCACCATGGGCAGTGTCACTGTGAGCAATATCACCATGGGCACAGTCACCGTGACCTCTATTACCATGGGTACTATCACCAAGGTCACTGTCACCGTGAGCACTGTCACCATGAGCAGTGTCACCATGTGTACTGTCACCATGAGCACTGTCACCATTAGCACTGTCACCGTGGGCACTGTCACCATGAGCACTGTCACCGTGGGCACTGTAACCATGGGAACTGTCACCATGAGCACAATCACCGTGAGCACTATCACCATGGGCAGTGTCACCATGAGAAATATCACCAAGGGCACTGTCACCGTGAGCACTGTTACCATGAGCACTGTCACCGTGGGCACTGTCAACATGAGCACTGTCATCATGTGCACTGTCACCATGAGCACTGTGACCATGGGAAATGTCACCATGGGCACTATCACTATGGGCACTGTCACCATGGGCAATGTCACTATGAGCACTGTCACCATGGGCACTGTAACCATGGGGTCTTTCACCCTGAGCACTATCACCGTGGGCACTATCAACATGGGCAGGGTCACCGTGAGCAATATCACCATGGGCACTGTCACCGTGAGCACTATTAACATGGGTACTATCACCAAGGGCACTGCCACCATGAGCACTGTCACTGTTGGCACTGTCACCATGAGCACGGTCACCATTGGCACTGTCACCATGAGCACTGTCACCACAGGCACTGTCACCGTGGACACTGTCACCATGGACAATATCATCATGGGCAGTGCCACCATAAGGAATTTCACCATGGGAACTCCAACCATGTATACCACCAGCATGAGCATAGTCACCACAGGGAGTGTCACCATGAGCACTGCCACCATGGGGACTTTCAACATGGGCACAGTCACCATACGAACTATCACCATGACCACTATCACCATGAGCAGTATTACCATGAGCACTATCACCAAGGGCACTGTCAATGTGAGCACTATCACCGTGAGCACTGTCACCATGAGCATTTTCACCGTGCGCACTGTCACCATGAGCACTGTCACCATGGGCACTGCCACCATGGGAACTATCACCATGAGCACTATCACCGTGAGCACTATCACCATGGGCAGTGTCACCGTGAACAATATCACCATGGGCACTGTCACTGTGAGCACTATTACCATGAGCACTATCACCAAGGGCAGTGTCACTGTGCGCACTATCACCGTGAGCACTATCATCATGGGCATGGCTACCATGAGGAATTTCACCATCGGAACTCCAACCATGTACACCGCCATCATGAGCACAGTCACCATGGGCAGTGCCACCATGAGCACTGTCACCGTGGGCACTGTCACCATGAGCATAGTCACCGTGGGCACTGTCACCATGAGCACTGTCACCATAGGTACTTTCAACAAGGCCATTGTCACCATGCACACTGTCACCATGGACACTATCATCATGAAATCTGTTACCATGGGAAATGTCACCATGAGCACTGTCACTTTGGGAACTGCCACCATGGACACTGCCACCACGAGCACTTTAACCATTGGCACTGCCACAGTGAG
>NW_028121671.1:0-24026 GCF_965194805.1 Balaenoptera borealis
CGACTTGCCTTCCTATTGCAACTAAAGCACAGTTTTTCCTGAAGCACTGCAGACTTTTGAAGAGGCACGGGCCCAGAGGCCTAGCTTGGGCTTTCCTTGGTGAGGCCGTTCACTAGATGCAGAACACCCTGCCTCGAGAAGTTGATTAAGGGAGGAAAACAGTGTGTACTCTGTGTCTCATTTGACTTGTTAAAAACCACAGAGATGTACGCTGCCTGTGCCCATGGAAATGGGGGCATGATGGTACTAGCCTTGCTTTCCGTTTGGAAAGCTCCATTCTTGCCGCCGTGAAGCTCCCTGAAATTCTCTGCTGTTGACAGGCCTCTGGTCCCTCTACATTGGTGTGGGAAGAAAATGAGTTTTCTCTGGCTACACACGGAGCTTCTTTGGCCGGGGTGGGGCTCACCTTGCCATGCTCTAGAGCTAAAGGGAATCTCAACGTGAGTCCTTGCCTCGAGGTAAGGCCCTGAGTAGCCCTGCAGAAAGGGAGGCATTCAGCTCTTTCCGTTAGTTCTTAGTCGCTGTTCTCCTTTACTTTAAAGGAAGTACCCTTTTCAGGACTCCTAGGCCTCTCGGGTGAGCATCATTTTTGTTCCAAGATCCCTGAGTATCTCCACACCCCTGTAGGCCTGCTGAGCAACAACGAGGCCCATTGGTCCCTCGGAGTTCCTCTGTGTCTGCTGAGTCATGGGCAACACACTGCACTCTTTCTTGTCATATCTTGATTCACAGCACTCGCACAAGTTCACGAGCACCGTTCTAGCAAGTTCCAACATGCCGTGGAAGTCGAACTCATTCTTTAGACTGAGCTGCCCAGAGGACAAACACTAGGCTTCTTCTTCCATCTAAGACCTCTTACCTGAAGTTACACTGCCATCAGGAGAAACACTGCTTGCATTCTTATTGCAACTAAAGCAGAGTTTTTCCTGTAGCACTGCAGGCTTTTGAAGAGGCACGGGCCATGGGCCTAGCTAGGGCCTCCTTGGTGAGGCCGTTCACAAGACGCAGAACACCCTGCCTCGAGAAGTTGATTCAGGGAAGCAACCAGTGTGTACCCTGTGGTTCTTTTGACTTGTTAGAAACCACAGAGATGTATGCTGCCTGTGCCCATGGTAATGGGGGCATGATGGTACTAGCCTTGCTTTCCATTTGGAAAGCCCCATTCTTGCTGCCGTGAAGCTCCCTGAAATTCTCTGCTGTTAACAGCTCTCTGGCCACTGTAGGCATGGGTGTGGGAAGAAAATGAGATTTCTCTGGCTACACACGGAGCTTCATTGGCCCGGTTGGGGCTCACCTTGCCATGCTCTAGAGCTAAAGGGAATCTCAACGTGAGTCCTTGCCTCGAGGTAAGGCCCTGAGTAGCCCTGCAGAAAGGGAGGCATGCAGCTCTTTCCATGAGCTCTTAGTGGAGGTTCCGCTTTATGTTAAAGGAAGCACCCTTTTCAGGACTCCTAGGCCCTTCGGGTGAGCATCATTTTTGTTCCAAGATCACTGACGCCCTCCACACCCCTGTGGGCCTGCTGAGCAGCATTGATTCCCATACGACCCTCGGAGGCCTCTGTGTCTGCCGAGTCTCTGGCAACACACTGTACGTTACTTCAGTAGAGCTATATTTCCAGAGCAGTCGAACAGCACCAGAACCACATTTCTAGGCAGTCCAACATGTCCTGCAAGTTTTCGAGATTGCCCTCGTCTGAGCTGCCCTGAGAACACACTCTTCTTAGAATTTATCGAGGACCTCTTTCCTGAAGTCACTCTATTCAAGGAGAAATACAGCATCCTAACATGCTGTGTCGCTCACAGTGCAAGCAACGGGAGAACTTGCCTCGAGGTAAGGCCCTGAAATGCTATGCAGAAGCGGAGGTGTGTAGCCGTTTCCATGAGGCCGTAGTCGCCGCTCTGCAGCATTTTAACGCCAGTACGCTTTCAGGACTCCTAGCTGCCTCGCCTGGAAACCCTATTCCCTGCAAGAACAGCAAGTACCCTCAGGCTCCCCTGGCCCTTCTAAGCAATATCCAGGCCGTTGCTTTCCGACTCACAGTGTGTATGCCGAGTGTAGGGCAACACAGTGCACTCTTATTGGGACATCTTGAGTAAGCCAGCACTCATACAGGTTCACGAGCACCGTTCTAGCAAGTTCCTACATGCCGTGGAAGTCGCACTCATTCCCTGGTCTGAGCTGCACAGAGAAAAACACTAGGCTTCTCCTTCCATCCAGGACCTCCTACCTGAAGCCACCCTGCCTCCAGGAAGAAGACGACTTGCCTTCCTATTGCAACTAAAGCACAGTTTTTCCTGAAGCACTGCAGACTTTTGAAGAGGCACGGGCCCAGAGGCCTAGCTTGGGCTTTCCTTGGTGAGGCCGTTCACTAGATGCAGAACACCCTGCCTCGAGAAGTTGATTAAGGGAGGAAAACAGTGTGTACTCTGTGTCTCATTTGACTTGTTAAAAACCACAGAGATGTACGCTGCCTGTGCCCATGGAAATGGGGGCATGATGGTACTAGCCTTGCTTTCCGTTTGGAAAGCTCCATTCTTGCCGCCGTGAAGCTCCCTGAAATTCTCTGCTGTTGACAGGCCTCTGGTCCCTCTACATTGGTGTGGGAAGAAAATGAGTTTTCTCTGGCTACACACGGAGCTTCTTTGGCCGGGGTGGGGCT
The DNA here is from genome assembly GCF_965194805.1 of Balaenoptera borealis. Classification (NCBI taxonomy): domain Eukaryota; kingdom Metazoa; phylum Chordata; class Mammalia; order Artiodactyla; family Balaenopteridae; genus Balaenoptera; species Balaenoptera borealis. Next base: position 2,661 of record NW_028121671.1, read on the forward strand.
CACCTTGCCATGCTCTAGAGCTAAAGGGAATCTCAACGTGAGTCCTTGCCTCGAGGTAAGGCCCTGAGTAGCCCTGCAGAAAGGGAGGCATTCAGCTCTTTCCGTTAGTTCTTAGTCGCTGTTCTCCTTTACTTTAAAGGAAGTACCCTTTTCAGGACTCCTAGGCTCTCGGGTGAGCATCATTTTTGTTCCAAGATCCCTGAGTATCTCCACACCCCTGTAGGCCTGCTGAGCAACAACGAGGCCCATTGGTCCCTCGGAGTTCCTCTGTGTCTGCTGAGTCATGGGCAACACACTGCACTCTTTCTTGTCATATCTTGATTCACAGCACTCGCACAAGTTCACGAGCACCGTTCTAGCAAGTTCCAACATGCCGTGGAAGTCGAACTCATTCTTTAGACTGAGCTGCCCAGAGGACAAACACTAGGCTTCTTCTTCCATCTAAGACCTCTTACCTGAAGTTACACTGCCATCAGGAGAAACACTGCTTGCATTCTTATTGCAACTAAAGCAGAGTTTTTCCTGTAGCACTGCAGGCTTTTGAAGAGGCACGGGCCCATGGGCCTAGCTAGGGCCTTCCTTGGTGAGGCCGTTCACAAGACGCAGAACACCCTGCCTCGAGAAGTTGATTCAGGAAGCAACCAGTGTGTACCCTGTGGTTCTTTTGACTTGTTAGAAACCACAGAGATGTATGCTGCCTGTGCCCATGGTAATGGGGGCATGATGGTACTAGCCTTGCTTTCCATTTGGAAAGCCCCATTCTTGCTGCCGTGAAGCTCCCTGAAATTCTCTGCTGTTAACAGCTCTCTGGCCACTGTAGGCATGGGTGTGGGAAGAAAATGAGATTTCTCTGGCTACACACGGAGCTTCATTGGCCCGGTTGGGGCTCACCTTGCCATGCTCTAGAGCTAAAGGGAATCTCAACGTGAGTCCTTGCATCGAGGTAAGGCCCTGAGTAGCCCTGCAGAAAGGGAGGCATGCAGCTCTTTCCATGAGCTCTTAGTGGAGGTTCCGCTTTATGTTAAAGGAAGCACCCTTTTCAGGACTCCTAGGCCCTTCGGGTGAGCATCATTTTTGTTCCAAGATCACTGACGCCCTCCACACCCCTGTGGGCCTGCTGAGCAGCATTGATTCCCATACGACCCTCGGAGGCCCTCTGTGTCTGCCGAGTCTCTGGCAACACACTGTACGTTACTTCAGTAGAGCTATATTTCCAGAGCAGTCGAACAGCACCAGAACCACATTTCTAGGCAGTCCAACATGTCCTGCAAGTTTTCGAGATTGCCCTCGTCTGAGCTGCCCTGAGAACACACTCTTCTTAGAATTTATCGAGGACCTCTTTCCTGAAGTCACTCTATTCAAGGAGAAATACAGCATCCTTAACATGCTGTGTCGCTCACAGTGCAAGCAACGGGAGAACTTGCCTCGAGGTAAGGCCCTGAAATGCTATGCAGAAGCGGAGGTGTGTAGCCGTTTCCATGAGGCCGTAGTCGCCGCTCTGCAGCATTTTAACGCCAGTACGCTTTTCAGGACTCCTAGGTGCCTCGCCTGGAAACCCTATTCCCTGCAAGAACAGCAAGTACCCTCAGGCTCCCCTGCCCTTCTAAGCAATATCCAGGCCCGTAGCTTTCCGACTCACAGTGTGTATGCCGAGTGTAGGGCAACACAGTGCACTCTTATTGGGACATCTTGAGTAAGCCAGCACTCATACAGGTTCACGAGCACCGTTCTAGCAAGTTCCTACATGCCGTGGAAGTCGCACTCATTCCCTGGTCTGAGCTGCACAGAGAAAAACACTAGGCTTCTCCTTCCATCCAGGACTCCTACCTGAAGCCACCCTGCCTCCAGGAAGAAGACGACTTGCCTTCCTATTGCAACTAAAGCACAGTTTTTCCTGAAGCACTGCAGACTTTTGAAGAGGCACGGGCCCAGAGGCCTAGCTTGGGCTTTCCTTGGTGAGGCCGTTCACTAGATGCAGAACACCCTGCCTCGAGAAGTTGATTAAGGGAGGAAAACAGTGTGTACTCTGTGTCTCATTTGACTTGTTAAAAACCACAGAGATGTACGCTGCCTGTGCCCATGGAAATGGGGGCATGATGGTACTAGCCTTGCTTTCCGTTTGGAAAGCTCCATTCTTGCCGCCGTGAAGCTCCCTGAAATTCTCTGCTGTTGACAGGCCTCTGGTCCCTCTACATTGGTGTGGGAAGAAAATGAGTTTTCTCTGGCTACACACGGAGCTTCTTTGGCCGGGGTGGGGCTCACCTTGCCATGCTCTAGAGCTAAAGGGAATCTCAACGTGAGTCCTTGCCTCGAGGTAAGGCCCTGAGTAGCCCTGCAGGAAGGGAGGCATTCAGCTCTTTCCGTTAGTTCTTAGTCGCTGTTCTCCTTTACTTTAAAGGAAGTACCCTTTTCAGGACTCCTAGGCCTCTCGGGTGAGCATCATTTTTGTTCCAAGATCCCTGAGTATCTCCACACCCCTGTAGGCCTGCTGAGCAACAACGAGGCCCATTGGTCCCTCGGAGTTCCTCTGTGTCTGCTGAGTCATGGGCAACACACTGCACTCTTTCTTGTCATATCTTGATTCACAGCACTCGCACAAGTTCACGAGCACCGTTCTAGCAAGTTCCAACATGCCGTGGAAGTCGAACTCATTCTTAAGACTGAGCTGCCCAGAGGACAAACACTAGGCTTCTTCTTCCATCTAAGACCTCTTACCTGAAGTTACACTGCCATCAGGAGAAACACTGCTTGCATTCTTATTGCAACTAAAGCAGAGTTTTTCCTGTAGCACTGCAGGCTTTTGAAGAGGCACGGGCCCATGGGCCTAGCTAGGGCCTTCCTTGGTGAGGCCGTTCACAAGACGCAGAACACCCTGCCTCGAGAAGTTGATTCAGGGAAGCAACCAGTGTGTACCCTGTGGTTTCTTTTGACTTGTTAGAAACCACAGAGATGTATGCTGCCTGTGCCCATGGTAATGGGGGCATGATGGTACTAGCCTTGCTTTCCATTTGGAAAGCCCCATTCTTGCTGCCGTGAAGCTCCCTGAAATTCTCTGCTGTTAACAGCTCTCTGGCCACTGTAGGCATGGGTGTGGGAAGAAAATGAGATTTCTCTGGCTACACACGGAGCTTCATTGGCCCGGTTGGGGCTCACCTTGCCATGCTCTAGAGCTAAAGGGAATCTCAACGTGAGTCCTTGCCTCGAGGTAAGGCCCTGAGTAGCCCTGCAGAAAGGGAGGCATGCAGCTCTTTCCATGAGCTCTTAGTGGAGGTTCCGCTTTATGTTAAGGAAGCACCCTTTTCAGGACTCCTAGGCCCTTCGGGTGAGCATCATTTTTGTTCCAAGATCACTGACGCCCTCCACACCCCTGTGGGCCTGCTGAGCAGCATTGATTCCCATACGACCCTCGGAGGCCCTCTGTGTCTGCCGAGTCTCTGGCAACACACTGTACGTTACTTCAGTAGAGCTATATTTCCAGAGCAGTCGAACAGCACCAGAACCACATTTCTAGGCAGTCCAACATGTCCTGCAAGTTTTCGAGATTGCCCTCGTCTGAGCTGCCCTGAGAACACACTCTTCTTAGAATTTATCGAGGACCTCTTTCCTGAAGTCACTCTATTCAAGGAGAAATACAGCATCCTAACATGCTGTGTCGCTCACAGTGCAAGCAACGGGAGAACTTGCCTCGAGGTAAGGCCCTGAAATGCTATGCAGAAGCGGAGGTGTGTAGCCGTTTCCATGAGGCCGTAGTCGCCGCTCTGCAGCATTTTAACGCCAGTACGCTTTTCAGGACTCCTAGGTGCCTCGCCTGGAAACCCTATTCCCTGCAAGAACAGCAAGTACCCTCAGGCTCCCCTGGCCCTTCTAAGCAATATCCAGGCCCGTAGCTTTCCGACTCACAGTGTGTATGCCGAGTGTAGGGCAACACAGTGCACTCTTATTGGGACATCTTGAGTAAGCCAGCACTCATACAGGTTCACGAGCACCGTTTCTAGCAAGTTCCTACATGCCGTGGAAGTCGCACTCATTCCCTGGTCTGAGCTGCACAGAGAAAAACACTAGGCTTCTCCTTCCATCCAGGACCTCCTACCTGAAGCCACCCTGCCTCCAGGAAGAAGACGACTTGCCTTCCTATTGCAACTAAAGCACAGTTTTTCCTGAAGCACTGCAGACTTTTGAAGAGGCACGGGCCCAGAGGCCTAGCTTGGGCTTTCCTTGGTGAGGCCGTTCACTAGATGCAGAACACCCTGCCTCGAGAAGTTGATTAAGGGAGGAAAACAGTGTGTACTCTGTGTCTCATTTGACTTGTTAAAAACCACAGAGATGTACGCTGCCTGTGCCCATGGAAATGGGGGCATGATGGTACTAGCCCTTGCTTTCCGTTTGGAAAGCTCCATCTTGCCGCCGTGAAGCTCCCTGAATTCTCTGCTGTTGACAGGCCTCTGGTCCCTCTACATTGGTGTGGGAAGAAAATGAGTTTTCTCTGGCTACACACGGAGCTTCTTTGGCCGGGGTGGGGCTCACCTTGCCATGCTCTAGAGCTAAAGGGAATCTCAACGTGAGTCCTTGCCTCGAGGTAAGGCCCTGAGTAGCCCTGCAGAAAGGGAGGCATTCAGCTCTTTCCGTTAGTTCTTAGTCGCTGTTCTCCTTTACTTTAAAGGAAGTACCCTTTTCAGGACTCCTAGGCCTCTCGGGTGAGCATCATTTTTGTTCCAAGATCCCTGAGTATCTCCACACCCCTGTAGGCCTGGCTGAGCAACAACGAGGCCCATTGGTCCCTCGGAGTTCCTCTGTGTCTGCTGAGTCATGGGCAACACACTGCACTCTTTCTTGTCATATCTTGATTCACAGCACTCGCACAAGTTCACGAGCACCGTTCTAGCAAGTTCCAACATGCCGTGGAAGTCGAACTCATTCTTTAGACTGAGCTGCCCAGAGGACAAACACTAGGCTTCTTCTTCCATCTAAGACCTCTTACCTGAAGTTACACTGCCATCAGGAGAAACACTGCTTGCATTCTTATTGCAACTAAAGCAGAGTTTTTCCTGTAGCACTGCAGGCTTTTGAAGAGGCACGGGCCCATGGGCCTAGCTAGGGCCTTCCTTGGTGAGGCCGTTCACAAGACGCAGAACACCCTGCCTCGAGAAGTTGATTCAGGGAAGCAACCAGTGTGTACCCTGTGGTTCTTTTGACTTGTTAGAAACCACAGAGATGTATGCTGCCTGTGCCCATGGTAATGGGGGCATGATGGTACTAGCCTTGCTTTCCATTTGGAAAGCCCATTTCTTGCTGCCGTGAAGCTCCCTGAAATTCTCTGCTGTTAACAGCTCTCTGGCCACTGTAGGCATGGGTGTGGGAAGAAAATGAGATTTCTCTGGCTACACACGGAGCTTCATTGGCCCGGTTGGGGCTCACCTTGCCATGCTCTAGAGCTAAAGGGAATCTCAACGTGAGTCCTTGCCTCGAGGTAAGGCCCTGAGTAGCCCTGCAGAAAGGGAGGCATGCAGCTCTTTCCATGAGCTCTTAGTGGAGGTTCCGCTTTATGTTAAAGGAAGCACCCTTTTCAGGACTCCTAGGCCCTTCGGGTGAGCATCATTTTTGTTCCAAGATCACTGACGCCCTCCACACCCCTGTGGGCCTGCTGAGCAGCATTGATTCCCATACGACCCTCGGAGGCCCTCTGTGTCTGCCGAGTCTCTGGCAACACACTGTACGTTACTTCAGTAGAGCTATATTTCCAGAGCAGTCGAACAGCACCAGAACCACATTTCTAGGCAGTCCAACATGTCCTGCAAGTTTTCGAGATTGCCCTCGTCTGAGCTGCCCTGAGAACACACTCTTCTTAGAATTTATCGAGGACCTCTTTCCTGAAGTCACTCTATTCAAGGAGAAATACAGCATCCTAACATGCTGTGTCGCTCACAGTGCAAGCAACGGGAGAACTTGCCTCGAGGTAAGGCCCTGAAATGCTATGCAGAAGCGGAGGTGTGTAGCCGTTTCCATGAGGCCGTAGTCGCCGCTCTGCAGCATTTTAACGCCAGTACGCTTTTCAGGACTCCTAGGTGCCTCGCCTGGAAACCCTATTCCCTGCAAGAACAGCAAGTACCCTCAGGCTCCCCTGGCCCTTCTAAGCAATATCCAGGCCCGTAGCTTTCCGACTCACAGTGTGTATGCCGAGTGTAGGGCAACACAGTGCACTCTTATTGGGACATCTTGAGTAAGCCAGCACTCATACAGGTTCACGAGCACCGTTCTAGCAAGTTCCTACATGCCGTGGAAGTCGCACTCATTCCCTGGTCTGAGCTGCACAGAGAAAAACACTAGGCTTCTCCTTCCATCCAGGACCTCCTACCTGAAGCCACCCTGCCTCCAGGAAGAAGACGACTTGCCTTCCTATTGCAACTAAAGCACAGTTTTTCCTGAAGCACTGCAGACTTTTGAAGAGGCACGGGCCCAGAGGCCTAGCTTGGGCTTTCCTTGGTGAGGCCGTTCACTAGATGCAGAACACCCTGCCTCGAGAAGTTGATTAAGGGAGGAAAACAGTGTGTACTCTGTGTCTCATTTGACTTGTTAAAAACCACAGAGATGTACGCTGCCTGTGCCCATGGAAATGGGGGCATGATGGTACTAGCCTTGCTTTCCGTTTGGAAAGCTCCATTCTTGCCGCCGTGAAGCTCCCTGAAATTCTCTGCTGTTGACAGGCCTCTGGTCCCTCTACATTGGTGTGGGAAGAAAATGAGTTTTCTCTGGCTACACACGGAGCTTCTTTGGCCGGGGTGGGGCTCACCTTGCCATGCTCTAGAGCTAAAGGGAATCTCAACGTGAGTCCTTGCCTCGAGGTAAGGCCCTGAGTAGCCCTGCAGAAAGGGAGGCATTCAGCTCTTTCCGTTAGTTCTTAGTCGCTGTTCTCCTTTACTTTAAAGGAAGTACCCTTTTCAGGACTCCTAGGCCTCTCGGGTGAGCATCATTTTTGTTCCAAGATCCCTGAGTATCTCCACACCCCTGTAGGCCTGCTGAGCAACAACGAGGCCCATTGGTCCCTCGGAGTTCCTCTGTGTCTGCTGAGTCATGGGCAACACACTGCACTCTTTCTTGTCATATCTTGATTCACAGCACTCGCACAAGTTCACGAGCACCGTTCTAGCAAGTTCCAACATGCCGTGGAAGTCGAACTCATTCTTTAGACTGAGCTGCCCAGAGGACAAACACTAGGCTTCTTCTTCCATCTAAGACCTCTTACCTGAAGTTACACTGCCATCAGGAGAAACACTGCTTGCATTCTTATTGCAACTAAAGCAGAGTTTTTCCTGTAGCACTGCAGGCTTTTGAAGAGGCACGGGCCCATGGGCCTAGCTAGGGCCTTCCTTGGTGAGGCCGTTCACAAGACGCAGAACACCCTGCCTCGAGAAGTTGATTCAGGGAAGCAACCAGTGTGTACCCTGTGGTTCTTTTGACTTGTTAGAAACCACAGAGATGTATGCTGCCTGTGCCCATGGTAATGGGGGCATGATGGTACTAGCCTTGCTTTCCATTTGGAAAGCCCCATTCTTGCTGCCGTGAAGCTCCCTGAAATTCTCTGCTGTTAACAGCTCTCTGGCCACTGTAGGCATGGGTGTGGGAAGAAAATGAGATTTCTCTGGCTACACACGGAGCTTCATTGGCCCGGTTGGGGCTCACCTTGCCATGCTCTAGAGCTAAAGGGAATCTCAACGTGAGTCCTTGCCTCGAGGTAAGGCCCTGAGTAGCCCTGCAGAAAGGGAGGCATGCAGCTCTTTCCATGAGCTCTTAGTGGAGGTTCCGCTTTATGTTAAAGGAAGCACCCTTTTCAGGACTCCTAGGCCCTTCGGGTGAGCATCATTTTTGTTCCAAGATCACTGACGCCCTCCACACCCCTGTGGGCCTGCTGAGCAGCATTGATTCCCATACGACCCTCGGAGGCCCTCTGTGTCTGCCGAGTCTCTGGCAACACACTGTACGTTACTTCAGTAGAGCTATATTTCCAGAGCAGTCGAACAGCACCAGAACCACATTTCTAGGCAGTCCAACATGTCTGCAAGTTTTCGAGATTGCCCTCGTCTGAGCTGCCCTGAGAACACACTCTTCTTAGAATTTATCGAGGACCTCTTTCCTGAAGTCACTCTATTCAAGGAGAAATACAGCATCCTAACATGCTGTGTCGCTCACAGTGCAAGCAACGGGAGAACTTGCCTCGAGGTAAGGCCCTGAAATGCTATGCAGAAGCGGAGGTGTGTAGCCGTTTCCATGAGGCCGTAGTCGCCGCTCTGCAGCATTTTAACGCCAGTACGCTTTTCAGGACTCCTAGGTGCCTCGCCTGGAAACCCTATTCCCTGCAAGAACAGCAAGTACCCTCAGGCTCCCCTGGCCCTTCTAAGCAATATCCAGGCCCGTAGCTTTCCGACTCACAGTGTGTATGCCGAGTGTAGGGCAACACAGTGCACTCTTATTGGGACATCTTGAGTAAGCCAGCACTCATACAGGTTCACGAGCACCGTTCTAGCAAGTTCCTACATGCCGTGGAAGTCGCACTCATTCCCTGGTCTGAGCTGCACAGAGAAAAACACTAGGCTTCTCCTTCCATCCAGGACCTCCTACCTGAAGCCACCCTGCCTCCAGGAAGAAGACGACTTGCCTTCCTATTGCAACTAAAGCACAGTTTTTCCTGAAGCACTGCAGACTTTTGAAGAGGCACGGGCCCAGAGGCCTAGCTTGGGCTTTCCTTGGTGAGGCCGTTCACTAGATGCAGAACACCCTGCCTCGAGAAGTTGATTAAGGGAGGAAAACAGTGTGTACTCTGTGTCTCATTTGACTTGTTAAAAACCACAGAGATGTACGCTGCCTGTGCCCATGGAAATGGGGGCATGATGGTACTAGCCTTGCTTTCCGTTTGGAAAGCTCCATTCTTGCCGCCGTGAAGCTCCCTGAAATTCTCTGCTGTTGACAGGCCTCTGGTCCCTCTACATTGGTGTGGGAAGAAAATGAGTTTTCTCTGGCTACACACGGAGCTTCTTTGGCCGGGGTGGGGCTCACCTTGCCATGCTCTAGAGCTAAAGGGAATCTCAACGTGAGTCCTTGCCTCGAGGTAAGGCCCTGAGTAGCCTGCAGAAAGGGAGGCATTCAGCTCTTTCCGTTAGTTCTTAGTCGCTGTTCTCCTTTACTTTAAAGGAAGTACCCTTTTCAGGACTCCTAGGCCTCTCGGGTGAGCATCATTTTTGTTCCAAGATCCCTGAGTATCTCCACACCCCTGTAGGCCTGCTGAGCAACAACGAGGCCCATTGGTCCCTCGGAGTTCCTCTGTGTCTGCTGAGTCATGGGCAACACACTGCACTCTTTCTTGTCATATCTTGATTCACAGCACTCGCACAAGTTCACGAGCACCGTTCTAGCAAGTTCCAACATGCCGTGGAAGTCGAACTCATTCTTTAGACTGAGCTGCCCAGAGGACAAACACTAGGCTTCTTCTTCCATCTAAGACCTCTTACCTGAAGTTACACTGCCATCAGGAGAAACACTGCTTGCATTCTTATTGCAACTAAAGCAGAGTTTTTCCTGTAGCACTGCAGGCTTTTGAAGAGGCACGGGCCCATGGGCCTAGCTAGGGCCTTCCTTGGTGAGGCCGTTCACAAGACGCAGAACACCCTGCCTCGAGAAGTTGATTCAGGAAGCAACCAGTGTGTACCCTGTGGTTCTTTTGACTTGTTAGAAACCACAGAGATGTATGCTGCCTGTGCCCATGGTAATGGGGGCATGATGGTACTAGCCTTGCTTTCCATTTGGAAAGCCCCATTCTTGCTGCCGTGAAGCTCCCTGAAATTCTCTGCTGTTAACAGCTCTCTGGCCACTGTAGGCATGGGTGTGGGAAGAAAATGAGATTTCTCTGGCTACACACGGAGCTTCATTGGCCCGGTTGGGGCTCACCTTGCCATGCTCTAGAGCTAAAGGGAATCTCAACGTGAGTCCTTGCCTCGAGGTAAGGCCCTGAGTAGCCCTGCAGAAAGGGAGGCATGCAGCTCTTTCCATGAGCTCTTAGTGGAGGTTCCGCTTTATGTTAAAGGAAGCACCCTTTTCAGGACTCCTAGGCCCTTCGGGTGAGCATCATTTTTGTTCCAAGATCACTGACGCCCTCCACACCCCTGTGGGCCTGCTGAGCAGCATTGATTCCCATACGACCCTCGGAGGCCCTCTGTGTCTGCCGAGTCTCTGGCAACACACTGTACGTTACTTCAGTAGAGCTATATTTCCAGAGCAGTCGAACAGCACCAGAACCACATTTCTAGGCAGTCCAACATGTCCTGCAAGTTTTCGAGATTGCCCTCGTCTGAGCTGCCCTGAGAACACACTCTTCTTAGAATTTATCGAGGGACCTCTTTCCTGAAGTCACTCTATTCAAGGAGAAATACAGCATCCTAACATGCTGTGTCGCTCACAGTGCAAGCAACGGGAGAACTTGCCTCGAGGTAAGGCCCTGAAATGCTATGCAGAAGCGGAGGTGTGTAGCCGTTTCCATGAGGCCGTAGTCGCCGCTCTGCAGCATTTTAACGCCAGTACGCTTTTCAGGACTCCTAGGTGCCTCGCCTGGAAACCCTATTCCCTGCAAGAACAGCAAGTACCCTCAGGCTCCCCTGGCCCTTCTAAGCAATATCCAGGCCCGTTGCTTTCCGACTCACAGTGTGTATGCCGAGTGTAGGGCAACACAGTGCACTCTTATTGGACATCTTGAGTAAGCCAGCACTCATACAGGTTCACGAGCACCGTTCTAGCAAGTTCCTACATGCCGTGGAAGTCGCACTCATTCCCTGGTCTGAGCTGCACAGAGAAAAACACTAGGCTTCTCCTTCCATCCAGGACCTCCTACCTGAAGCCACCCTGCCTCCAGGAAGAAGACGACTTGCCTTCCTATTGCAACTAAAGCACAGTTTTTCCTGAAGCACTGCAGACTTTTGAAGAGGCACGGGCCCAGAGGCCTAGCTTGGGCTTTCCTTGGTGAGGCCGTTCACTAGATGCAGAACACCCTGCCTCGAGAAGTTGATTAAGGGAGGAAAACAGTGTGTACTCTGTGTCTCATTTGACTTGTTAAAAACCACAGAGATGTACGCTGCCTGTGCCCATGGAAATGGGGGCATGATGGTACTAGCCTTGCTTTCCGTTTGGAAAGCTCCATTCTTGCCGCCGTGAAGCTCCCTGAAATTCTCTGCTGTTGACAGGCCTCTGGTCCCTCTACATTGGTGTGGGAAGAAAATGAGTTTTCTCTGGCTACACACGGAGCTTCTTTGGCCGGGGTGGGGCTCACCTTGCCATGCTCTAGAGCTAAAGGGAATCTCAACGTGAGTCCTTGCCTCGAGGTAAGGCCCTGAGTAGCCCTGCAGAAAGGGAGGCATTCAGCTCTTTCCGTTAGTTCTTAGTCGCTGTTCTCCTTTACTTTAAAGGAAGTACCCTTTTCAGGACTCCTAGGCCTCTCGGGTGAGCATCATTTTTGTTCCAAGATCCCTGAGTATCTCCACACCCCTGTAGGCCTGCTGAGCAACAACGAGGCCCATTGGTCCCTCGGAGTTCCTCTGTGTCTGCTGAGTCATGGGCAACACACTGCACTCTTTCTTGTCATATCTTGATTCACAGCACTCGCACAAGTTCACGAGCACCGTTCTAGCAAGTTCCAACATGCCGTGGAAGTCGAACTCATTCTTTAGACTGAGCTGCCCAGAGGACAAACACTAGGCTTCTTCTTCCATCTAAGACCTCTTACCTGAAGTTACACTGCCATCAGGAGAAACACTGCTTGCATTCTTATTGCAACTAAAGCAGAGTTTTTCCTGTAGCACTGCAGGCTTTTGAAGAGGCACGGGCCCATGGGCCTAGCTAGGGCCTTCCTTGGTGAGGCCGTTCACAAGACGCAGAACACCCTGCCTCGAGAAGTTGATTCAGGGAAGCAACCAGTGTGTACCCTGTGGTTCTTTTGACTTGTTAGAAACCACAGAGATGTATGCTGCCTGTGCCCATGGTAATGGGGGCATGATGGTACTAGCCTTGCTTTCCATTTGGAAAGCCCCATTCTTGCTGCCGTGAAGCTCCCTGAAATTCTCTGCTGTTAACAGCTCTCTGGCCACTGTAGGCATGGGTGTGGAAGAAAATGAGATTTCTCTGGCTACACACGGAGCTTCATTGGCCCGGTTGGGGCTCACCTTGCCATGCTCTAGAGCTAAAGGGAATCTCAACGTGAGTCCTTGCCTCGAGGTAAGGCCCTGAGTAGCCCTGCAGAAAGGGAGGCATGCAGCTCTTTCCATGAGCTCTTAGTGGAGGTTCCGCTTTATGTTAAAGGAAGCACCCTTTTCAGGACTCCTAGGCCCTTCGGGTGAGCATCATTTTTGTTCCAAGATCACTGACGCCCTCCACACCCCTGTGGGCCTGCTGAGCAGCATTGATTCCCATACGACCCTCGGAGGCCCTCTGTGTCTGCCGAGTCTCTGGCAACACACTGTACGTTACTTCAGTAGAGCTATATTTCCAGAGCAGTCGAACAGCACCAGAACCACATTTCTAGGCAGTCCAACATGTCCTGCAAGTTTTCGAGATTGCCCTCGTCTGAGCTGCCCTGAGAACACACTCTTCTTAGAATTTATCGAGGACCTCTTTCCTGAAGTCACTCTATTCAAGGAGAAATACAGCATCCTAACATGCTGTGTCGCTCACAGTGCAAGCAACGGGAGAACTTGCCTCGAGGTAAGGCCCTGAAATGCTATGCAGAAGCGGAGGTGTGTAGCCGTTTCCATGAGGCCGTAGTCGCCGCTCTGCAGCATTTTAACGCCAGTACGCTTTTCAGGACTCCTAGGTGCCTCGCCTGGAAACCCTATTCCCTGCAAGAACAGCAAGTACCCTCAGGCTCCCCCTGGCCCTTCTAAGCAATATCCAGGCCCGTTGCTTTCCGACTCACAGTGTGTATGCCGAGTGTAGGGCAACACAGTGCACTCTTATTGGGACATCTTGAGTAAGCCAGCACTCATACAGGTTCACGAGCACCGTTCTAGCAAGTTCCTACATGCCGTGGAAGTCGCACTCATTCCCTGGTCTGAGCTGCACAGAGAAAACACTAGGCTTCTCCTTCCATCCAGGACCTCCTACCTGAAGCCACCCTGCCTCCAGGAAGAAGACGACTTGCCTTCCTATTGCAACTAAAGCACAGTTTTTCCTGAAGCACTGCAGACTTTTGAAGAGGCACGGGCCCAGAGGCCTAGCTTGGGCTTTCCTTGGTGAGGCCGTTCACTAGATGCAGAACACCCTGCCTCGAGAAGTTGATTAAGGGAGGAAAACAGTGTGTACTCTGTGTCTCATTTGACTTGTTAAAAACCACAGAGATGTATGCTGCCTGTGCCCATGGAAATGGGGGCATGATGGTACTAGCCTTGCTTTCCGTTTGGAAAGCTCCATTCTTGCCGCCGTGAAGCTCCCTGAAATTCTCTGCTGTTGACAGGCCTCTGGCCCTCTACATTGGTGTGGGAAGAAAATGAGTTTTCTCTGGCTACACACGGAGCTTCTTTGGCCGGGGTGGGGCTCACCTTGCCATGCTCTAGAGCTAAAGGGAATCTCAACGTGAGTCCTTGCCTCGAGGTAAGGCCCTGAGTAGCCCTGCAGAAAGGGAGGCATTCAGCTCTTTCCGTTAGTTCTTAGTCGCTGTTCTCCTTTACTTTAAAGGAAGTACCCTTTTCAGGACTCCTAGGCCTCTCGGGTGAGCATCATTTTTGTTCCAAGATCCCTGAGTATCTCCACACCCCTGTAGGCCTGCTGAGCAACAACGAGGCCCATTGGTCCCTCGGAGTTCCTCTGTGTCTGCTGAGTCATGGGCAACACACTGCACTCTTTCTTGTCATATCTTGATTCACAGCACTCGCACAAGTTCACGAGCACCGTTCTAGCAAGTTCCAACATGCCGTGGAAGTCGAACTCATTCTTTAGACTGAGCTGCCCAGAGGACAAACACTAGGCTTCTTCTTCCATCTAAGACCTCTTACCTGAAGTTACACTGCCATCAGGAGAAACACTGCTTGCATTCTTATGGCAACTAAAGCAGAGTTTTCCTGTAGCACTGCAGGCTTTTGAAGAGGCACGGGCCCATGGGCCTAGCTAGGGCCTTCCTTGGTGAGGCCGTTCACAAGACGCAGAACACCCTGCCTCGAGAAGTTGATTCAGGGAAGCAACCAGTGTGTACCCTGTGGTTCTTTTGACTTGTTAGAACCACAGAGATGTATGCCGCCTGTGCCCATGGTAATGGGGGCATGATGGTACTAGCCTTGCTTTCCATTTGGAAAGCCCCATTCTTGCTGCCGTGAAGCTCCCTGAAATTCTCTGCTGTTAACAGCTCTCTGGCCACTGTAGGCATGGGTGTGGGAAGAAAATGAGATTTCTCTGGCTACACACGGAGCTTCATTGGCCCGGTTGGGCTCACCTTGCCATGCTCTAGAGCTAAAGGGAATCTCAACGTGAGTCCTTGCCTCGAGGTAAGGCCCTGAGTAGCCCTGCAGAAAGGGAGGCATGCAGCTCTTTCCATGAGCTCTTAGTGGAGGTTCCGCTTTATGTTAAAGGAAGCACCCTTTTCAGGACTCCTAGGCCCTTCGGGTGAGCATCATTTTTGTTCCAAGATCACTGACGCCCTCCACACCCCTGTGGGCCTGCTGAGCAGCATTGATTCCCATACGACCCTCGGAGGCCCTCTGTGTCTGCCGAGTCTCTGGCAACACACTGTACGTTACTTCAGTAGAGCTATATTTCCAGAGCAGTCGAACAGCACCAGAACCACATTTCTAGGCAGTCCAACATGTCCTGCAAGTTTTCGAGATTGCCCTCGTCTGAGCTGCCCTGAGAACACACTCTTCTTAGAATTTATCGAGGACCTCTTTCCTGAAGTCACTCTATTCAAGGAGAAATACAGCATCCTAACATGCTGTGTCGCTCACAGTGCAAGCAACGGGAGAACTTGCCTCGAGGTAAGGCCCTGAAATGCTATGCAGAAGCGGAGGTGTGTAGCCGTTTCCATGAGGCCGTAGTCGCCGCTCTGCAGCATTTTAACGCCAGTACGCTTTTCAGGACTCCTAGGTGCCTCGCCTGGAAACCCTATTCCCTGCAAGAACAGCAAGTACCCTCAGGCTCCCCTGGCCCTTCTAAGCAATATCCAGGCCCGTAGCTTTCCGACTCACAGTGTGTATGCCGAGGTAGGGCAACACAGTGCACTCTTATTGGGACATCTTGAGTAAGCCAGCACTCATACAGGTTCACGAGCACCGTTCTAGCAAGTTCCTACATGCCGTGGAAGTCGCACTCATTCCCTGGTCTGAGCTGCACAGAGAAAAACACTAGGCTTCTCCTTCCATCCAGGACCTCCTACCTGAAGCCACCCTGCCTCCAGGAAGAAGACGACTTGCCTTCCTATTGCAACTAAAGCACAGTTTTTCCTGAAGCACTGCAGACTTTTGAAGAGGCACGGGCCCAGAGGCCTAGCTTGGGCTTTCCTTGGTGAGGCCGTTCACTAGATGCAGAACACCCTGCCTCGAGAAGTTGATTAAGGGAGGAAAACAGTGTGTACTCTGTGTCTCATTTGACTTGTTAAAAACCACAGAGATGTAGCTGCCTGTGCCCATGGAAATGGGGGCATGATGGTACTAGCCTTGCTTTCCGTTTGGAAAGCTCCATTCTTGCCGCCGTGAAGCTCCCTGAAATTCTCTGCTGTTGACAGGCCTCTGGTCCCTCTACATTGGTGTGGGAAGAAAATGAGTTTTCTCTGGCTACACACGGAGCTTCTTTGGCCGGGGTGGGGCTCACCTTGCCATGCTCTAGAGCTAAAGGGAATCTCAACGTGAGTCCTTGCCTCGAGGTAAGGCCCTGAGTAGCCCTGCAGAAAGGGAGGCATTCAGCTCTTTCCGTTAGTTCTTAGTCGCTGTTCTCCTTTACTTTAAAGGAAGTACCCTTTTCAGGACTCCTAGGCCTCTCGGGTGAGCATCATTTTTGTTCCAAGATCCCTGAGTATCTCCACACCCCTGTAGGCCTGCTGAGCAACAACGAGGCCCATTGGTCCCTCGGAGTTCCTCTGTGTCTGCTGAGTCATGGGCAACACACTGCACTCTTTCTTGTCATATCTTGATTCACAGCACTCGCACAAGTTCACGAGCACCGTTCTAGCAAGTTCCAACCCAACATGCCGTGGAAGTCGAACTCATTCTTTAGACTGAGCTGCACAGAGGAAAAACACTAGGCTTCTTCTTCCATCTAAGACCTCTTACCTGAAGTTACACTGCCATCAGGAGAAACACTGCTTGCATTCTTATTGCAACTAAAGCAGAGTTTTTCCTGTAGCACTGCAGGCTTTTGAAGAGGCACGGGCCCATGGGCCTAGCTAGGGCCTTCCTTGGTGAGGCCGTTCACAAGACGCAGAACACCCTGCCTCGAGAAGTTGATTCAGGGAAGCAACCAGTGTGTACCCTGTGGTTCTTTTGACTTGTTAGAAACCACAGAGATGTATGCTGCCTGTGCCCATGGTAATGGGGGCATGATGGTACTAGCCTTGCTTTCCATTTGGAAAGCCCCATTCTTGCTGCCGTGAAGCTCCCTGAAATTCTCTGCTGTTAACAGCTCTCTGGCCACTGTAGGCATGGGTGTGGGAAGAAAATGAGATTTCTCTGGCTACACACGGAGCTTCATTGGCCCGGTTGGGGCTCACCTTGCCATGCTCTAGAGCTAAAGGGAATCTCAACGTGAGTCCTTGCCTCGAGGTAAGGCCCTGAGTAGCCCTGCAGAAAGGGAGGCATGCAGCTCTTTCCATGAGCTCTTAGTGGAGGTTCCGCTTTATGTTAAAGGAAGCACCCTTTTCAGGACTCCTAGGCCCTTCGGGTGAGCATCATTTTTGTTCCAAGATCACTGACGCCCTCCACACCCCTGTGGGCCTGCTGAGCAGCATTGATTCCCATACGACCCTCGGAGGCCCTCTGTGTCTGCCGAGTCTCTGGCAACACACTGTACGTTACTTCAATAGAGCTATATTTCCAGAGCACTCGAACAGCATCAGAACCACATTTCTAGGCAGTCCAACATGTCCTGCAAGTTTTCGAGATTGCCCTCGTCTGAGCTGCCCTGAGAACACACTCTTCTTAGAATTTATCGAGGACCTCTTTCCTGAAGTCACTCTATTCAAGGAGAAATACAGCATCCTAACATGCTGTGTCGCTCACAGTGCAAGCAACGGGAGAACTTGCCTCGAGGTAAGGCCCTGAAATGCTATGCAGAAGCGGAGGTGTGTAGCCGTTTCCATGAGGCCGTAGTCGCCGCTCTGCAGCATTTTAACGCCAGTACGCTTTTCAGGACTCCTAGGTGCCTCGCCTGGAAACCCTATTCCCTGCAAGAAGAGCAAGTACCCTCAGGCTCCCCTGGCCCTTCTAAGCAATATCCAGGCCCGTAGCTTTCCGACTCACAGTGTGTATGCCGAGTGTAGGGCAACACAGTGCACTCTTATTGGGACATCTTGAGTAAGCCAGCACTCATACAAGGTTCACGAGCACCGTTCTAGCAAGTTCCTACATGCCGTGGAAGTCGCACTCATTCCCTGGTCTGAGCTGCACAGAGAAAAACACTAGGCTTCTCCTTCCATCCAGGACCTCCTACCTGAAGTCACCCTGCCTCCAGGAAGAAGACGACTTGCCTTCCTATTGCAACTAAAGCACAGTTTTTCCTGAAGCACTGCAGACTTTTGAAGAGGCACGGGCCCAGAGGCCTAGCTGGGCTTTCCTTGGTGAGGCCGTTCACTAGATGCAGAACACCCTGCCTCGAGAAGTTGATTAAGGGAGGAAAACAGTGTGTACTCTGTGTCTCATTGGACTTGTTAAAAACCACAGAGATGTATGCTGCCTGTGCCCATGGAAATGGGGGCATGATGGTACTAGCCTTGCTTTCCATTTGGAAAGCTCCATTCTTGCCGCCGGGAAGCTCCCTGAAATTCTCTGCTGTTGACAGGCCTCTGGTCCCTCTACATTGGTGTGGGAAGAAAATGAGTTTTTCTCTGGCTACACACGGAGCTTCTTTGGCCGGGGTGGGGCTCACCTTGCCATGCTCTAGAGCTAAAGGGAATCTCAACGTGAGTCCTTGCCTCGAGGTAAGGCCCTTGAGTAGCCCTGCAGAAAGGGAGGCATTCAGCTCTTTCCATTAGTTCTTAGTCGCTGTTCTCCTTTACTTTAAAGGAAGTACCCTTTTCAGGACTCCTAGGCCTCTCGGGTGAGCATCATTTTTGTTCCAAGATCCCTGAGTATCTCCACACCCCTGTAGGCCTGCTGAGCAACAACGAGGCCCATTGGTCCCTCGGAGTTCCTCTGTGTCTGCTGAGTCATGGGCAACACACTGCACTCTTTCTTGTCATATCTTGATTCACAGCACTCGCACGAGTTCACGAGCACCGTTCTAGCAAGTTCCAACATGCCGTGGAAGTCGAACTCATTCTTTAGACTGAGCTGCACAGAGGAAAAACACTAGGCTTCTTCTTCCATCTAAGACCTCTTACCTGAAGTTACACTGCCATCAGGAGAAACACTGCTTGCATTCTCATTGCAACTAAAGCAGAGTTTTTCCTGTAGCACTGCAGGCTTTTGAAGAGGCACGGGCCCATGGGCCTAGCTAGGGCCTTCCTTGGTGAGGCCGTTCACAAGACGCAGAACACCCTGCCTCGAGAAGTTGATTCAGGGAAGCAACCAGTGTGTACCCTGTGGTTCTTTTGACTTGTTAGAAACCACAGAGATGTATGCTGCCTGTGCCCATGGTAATGGGGGCATGATGGTACTAGCCTTGCTTTCCATTTGGAAAGCCCCATTCTTGCTGCCGTGAAGCTCCCTGAAATTCTCTGCTGTTAACAGCCTCTCTGGCCACTGTAGGCATGGGTGTGGGAAGAAAATGAGATTTCTCTGGCTACACACGGAGCTTCATTGGCCCGGTTGGGGCTCACCTTGCCATGCTCTAGAGCTAAAGGGAATCTCAACGTGAGTCCTTGCCTCGAGGTAAGGCCCTGAGTAGCCCTGCAGAAAGGGAGGCATGCAGCTCTTTCCATGAGCTCTTAGTGGAGGTTCCGCTTTATGTTAAAGGAAGCACCCTTTTCAGGACTCCTAGGCCCTTCGGGTGAGCATCATTTTTGTTCCAAGATCACTGACGCCCTCCACACCCCTGTGGGCCTGCTGAGCAGCATTGATTCCCATACGACCCTCGGAGGCCCTCTGTGTCTGCCGAGTCTCTGGCAACACACTGTACGTTACTTCAATAGAGCTATATTTCCAGAGCACTCGAACAGCATCAGAACCACATTTCTAGGCAGTCCAACATGTCCTGCAAGTTTTCGAGATTGCCCTCGTCTGAGCTGCCCTGAGAACACACTCTTCTTAGAATTTATCGAGGACCTCTTTCCTGAAGTCACTCTATTCAAGGAGAAATACAGCATCCTAACATGCTGTGTCGCTCACAGTGCAAGCAACGGGAGAACTTGCCTCGAGGTAAGGCCCTGAAATGCTATGCAGAAGCGGAGGTGTGTAGCCGTTTCCATGAGGCCGTAGTCGCCGCTCTGCAGCATTTTAACGCCAGTACGCTTTTCAGGACTCCTAGGTGCCTCGCCTGGAAACCCTATTCCCTGCAAGAAGAGCAAGTACCCTCAGGCTCCCCTGGCCCTTCTAAGCAATATCCAGGCCCGTAGCTTTCCGACTCACAGTGTGTATGCCGAGTGTAGGGCAACACAGTGCACTCTTATTGGGACATCTTGAGTAAGCCAGCACTCATACAAGGTTCACGAGCACCGTTCTAGCAAGTTCCTACATGCCGTGGAAGTCGCACTCATTCCCTGGTCTGAGCTGCACAGAGAAAAAACACTAGGCTTCTCCTTCCATCCAGGACCTCCTACCTGAAGTCACCCTGCCTCCAGGAAGAAGACGACTTGCCTATTGCAACTAAAGCACAGTTTTTCCTGAAGCACTGCAGACTTTTGAAGAGGCACGGGCCCAGAGGCCTAGCTTGGGCTTTCCTTGGTGAGGCCGTTCACTAGATGCAGAACACCCTGCCTCGAGAAGTTGATTAAGGGAGGAAAACAGTGTGTACTCTGTGTCTCATTGGACTTGTTAAAAACCACAGAGATGTATGCTGCCTGTGCCCATGGAAATGGGGGCATGATGGTACTAGCCTTGCTTTCCGTTTGGAAAGCTCCAGTCTTGCCGCCGGGAAGCTCCCTGAAATTCTCTGCTGTTGACAGGCCTCTGGTCCCTCTACATTGGTGTGGGAAGAAAATGAGTTTTCTCTGGCTACACACGGAGCTTCTTTGGCCGGGGTGGGGCTCACCTTGCCATGCTCTAGAGCTAAAGGGAATCTCAACGTGAGTCCTTGCCTCGAGGTAAGGCCCTGAGTAGCCCTGCAGAAAGGGAGGCATTCAGCTCTTTCCATTAGTTCTTAGTCGCTGTTCTCCTTTACTTTAAAGGAAGTACCCTTTTCAGGACTCCTAGGCCTCTCGGGTGAGCATCATTTTTGTTCCAAGATCCCTGAGTATCTCCACACCCCTGTAGGCCTGCTGAGCAACAACGAGGCCCATTGGTCCCTCGGAGTTCCTCTGTGTCTGCTGAGTCATGGGCAACACACTGCACTCTTTCTTGTCATATCTTGATTCACAGCACTCGCACAAGTTCACGAGCACCGTTCTAGCAAGTTCCAACATGCCGTGGAAGTCGAACTCATTCTTTAGACTGAGCTGCACAGAGGAAAAACACTAGGCTTCTTCTTCCATCTAAGACCTCTTACCTGAAGTTACACTGCCATCAGGAGAAACACTGCTTGCATTCTCATTGCAACTAAAGCAGAGTTTTTCCTGTAGCACTGCAGGCTTTTGAAGAGGCACGGGCCCATGGGCCTAGCTAGGGCCTTCCTTGGTGAGGCCGTTCACAAGACGCAGAACACCCTGCCTCGAGAAGTTGATTCAGGGAAGCAACCAGTGTGTACCCTGTGGTTCTTTTGACTTGTTAGAAACCACAGAGATGTATGCTGCCTGTGCCCATGGTAATGGGGGCATGATGGTACTAGCCTTGCTTTCCATTTGGAAAGCCCCATTCTTGCTGCCGTGAAGCTCCCTGAAATTCTCTGCTGTTAACAGCTCTCTGGCCACTGTAGGCATGGGTGTGGGAAGAAAATGAGATTTCTCTGGCTACACACGGAGCTTCATTGGCCCGGTTGGGGCTCACCTTGCCATGCTCTAGAGCTAAAGGGAATCTCAACGTGAGTCCTTGCCTCGAGGTAAGGCCCTGAGTAGCCCTGCAGAAAGGGAGGCATGCAGCTCTTTCCATGAGCTCTTAGTGGAGGTTC
>NW_028121670.1:0-23991 GCF_965194805.1 Balaenoptera borealis
AGCGCCAAGCGATAATGACGGAAACAAAAGTGAAAGTAATTGAGAGAGTGGAGCGAGGCAAAAAGATGTTAGACATCGCTCATTCTTATAATATGAATCATTCAATCATTGGCACGAATCTAAAGAACAAGGACAAGATCATGGAACATGTGAAGTCTGCTGTGCCGACGATGTTGACACAATATCCAAGAAGCATGGAAAAGTGATGGAGGAGATGGAGAAACTTCTCAGTGTGCGGATGCAGGATCAACATCAGCGCTGAGTCCTTCTCAACTTAATGCTGATTCAAGAGAAAGCTAAAAGCCTTTATGAAGACTTGAAGAAGAAACATGGCAAAGAATCAGAGGGCACATCTTTTAATGCCAGCCATGGCTGGTTTCATCGGTTCAAGGCTAGAGCCAGCCTTCACAATGTAAAAGTAAGTGGAGAGACAGCAAGTGCAGATAGGATAGCTGTCCAGGAACTTCCAGAAACACTTTGAGAAATTATTGATGATGGTGTGTATTTACCCAACCAGGTTTTTAATGTGGATGAGACACAACTGTACTGGAAGAGGATGCCAGACCGAAGTTACGTCAGTAAGGAGGAAAAGTTGATGCTGGGCTGTAAAGCAGCAAAGGATAGGCTAACTGTTGTTTGGTGGCAATGCTTCCGGTGAATTGAAGCTGAAACCTCTCTTAGTTTATCATTCACAGAACCCAAGAACCCTTAAAAACATAGCCAAGGGCTCTCTTCCTGTTGTGTGGAAGCGTAACCCCAAATCCCGGATTACACAGGCCACGTTCCAGGACTGGTTTTGCCACCACTTTATCCCAGATGTAGAGAAATATTGCTTGGAGAAGGACGTTCCAGCAAAACATTCTTTTGCTGCTCGACTATGCTCTGGGCCACCCCCCATTCATGGATGACTTTCATCCCAACGTCAAAGTACTGCATCTGTCACCAAATACTACATTGCTCATCCAACCTATGGACCAGGGCGTTATAGCGACTTTCAAGAAATATTATTTATGTCACACTTTTTGTCAGGCAGTAAAGGTAAGTGACAAATCAGGAACAACCTAGGGACAGCTTTGGGAGGACTATAACATCTACAAGACCATAAAAAACATTGACTTTGCATGGTGTGAGGGTATGGCGGTCACGATGAATGGGGTTTGGAAGAACCTTTGCCCACAGTTTGTTCATGATTTTTGTGGATTTGAGAAGGTAGATCAGAAGTCCGAAGAGGTCTTCAGCAACGTAGTGACCCTCAGCGAGAAGCTGGAGCTAGATCTGCAAGAGGACGATTTCGCTGAACTCCTTGCTGTGCAACATGAGGAGCTTACTGATGGAATTGGAGGCCCAGAGAAAGGATGAAGAGGGACAGGAGGAAGAAAAAGTAACTGAAGAACTGAAGAGATTCACGACACAGAAAATGGCAAGGGAATCTTCGTTATTTGAGGAAGCACTGTTAGTTTTTGAGGCACAGGACCCGAACCTAGAATGGGACCCAAAGGTGGCAGCAGCCATTCAGATTGCAATCCAGTGTTACCTTGTCATCTATGATGAGAAAAAAAGAGCTACTACCCAGACATCAATGGATCATTCTTTCAAGAGGGTAGATAGAATTAAATCCAGCAAGGAACCAGAACCTTTGCCATCAACGGCAGGTATGAGTGAAATTGCAGCTTGCCCTCTGTCTCCTACTGTTGATAATCCTTCACCCCTACCATCTCCCACCTCCCCTCCCTCCTCCAATCAGTAACTCTGCTCGCCTGTTCCTTCGATGCCAGCCCGAGTATCCTAGCTGTTGTACTGTATTACTGTACTTTTCAAGTTACTGTACTGTAAGATTAAAAATGCTTTCTTTGTTTTTGTGCTTGTTTTTTATGTATTGTTTGCGTGAAAAGTATTATAAACCTATTACGGTACAATACCATACAGCCGACTGTGTAAGTTGGGTACCTAGGCGAACTTTGTTGGACTTACAAACAAATTGAACTTACAAACGCACTCTTGGAACAGAACTTGTTCATATGTAGGGGACTTACTGTAAAAGCAAAAAAGAAACAGGAACTAATCAAACTTATAAGCTTTTGCACAGCAAAGGAAACCATAATCAAAATGAAAATACAACCTATGGACTGGGAGAAAATATTAGCAAATGATGAGACTGACAAGGGCTTAATTTCCAAACCATACAAACAGCTCATACAACTCAATAACAAAATAACAAATAACTCAATGGAAAAATGGGTAGAAGACCTAAATAAACATTTCTCCAAAGAAGACATACAGAGAGCCAATAGGCACATGAAAAGGTGCTCATCATCACTAATTATTAGATAAATGCAAATCCAAATTACAATGAGGTATCACTTCACACTGATCAGAATGGCCATCATTAAAAAGAAAATCTACAATTAACAAATGCTGGAGGGGGTATGGGGAAAAGGGAACCCTTCTACACTGTCGGTGGCCATGTAAGTTGGTGCAGCCACTATGGAAAACAGTATGGAGGTTCCTCAAAAAAACTATAAAGAGAGTTGCCATATGATCTAGCAATCCCACTTGTGGACATATATCTAGACAAAACTATAATTCAAAAAGATACATGAAACCCTATGTTCATAGCAGCACTATTTATAACAGCCAAGACATGGAAACAACCTAAATGTTCATTGAAAAATGAGTGTATAAAGAAGGTGTGGTATACGTATACAAAAGATATTACTCAGACATAAAAAAGAATGAAATAATGCCATTTGCAGCAACATGGATGGACCTAGAGATAATGATACTAAGTGAAGTAAGTCAGAGAGAGAAAGACAAATACCATATAATATCACCTACATGTGGAATCGAAAACAGGACACAAATGAGCATGTCAGCGAAACAGAAACAAACACACAGATATAGAAAAGAGAGTTGTGGTTGCCAAGGAGAGAGTGAAGGAAAGATTGGGAGTTTTGGAATAGCAGAAGCAAACTATTCTACATAGGATGGACAACCCACCAAGACCTACTGTAGAGCACAGGAAACTATATTCAATACCCTGTGATAAACCATAATGGAAAAGAATATATATAGATATATAGATATAGATACATAGATATAGATAGATATATAGATAGATATATATAAAACTGAATCACTTTGCTGCACAGCAGAAATTAATACAACAATGTGTAAAGGCTGCAGAGGGTGTGGAGAAAAGGGAACCCTCCTGAACTGTTGGTGGGAATGTAAACTGATAGAGCCACTATGGAGAACAGTATGGAGAGTCCTTAAAAGCTAAAAAATAGAACTACCATACGACCCAGCAATCCCACTACTGGGCATATACCCGGAGAAAACCATAATTCAAAAAGATACATGTACCACAATGTTCACTGTAGCACTATTTACAATAGCCAGGACATAGAAGCAACCTAAATGTCCATCGACAGATGAATATATAAAGAAGATGTGGCACATCTATACAATGGAGTATTACTCAGCCATAAAAAGGAACAAAATTGAGTTATTTGCAGTGAGGTGGTTGGACCTAGAGTCTGTCATACAGAGTGAAGTAAGTCAGAAAGAGAAAAAACAAATACCGTACGCTAACACATATATATGGAATCTAGAAAAATGGTACTGACGAACCTAGTGACAGGGCAGGAATAAAGACACAGATGTAGAGAACGGACTTAAGGACACAAGGGGCAAGGGGAGACAGGGACGTAGTGAGAGAGTAGCACTGACATATATACACTACCAAATGTAAAATAGCTAGTGGTAAGCTGCCGCATAGCACAGGGAGATCAGCTCGGTGCTTTATGTCTCCCAGAGGGGTGGGATAGGGAGTGTGGGAGGGAGGCTCAAGGGGGGGGGGATATGGGGAATATATGTATACATATAGCTGATTCACTTTGTTGTAAAGCAGAAACTAATACAGTGTTATAAAGTAAGTATACTCCAATAAACATGTATTTAAAAAAACCCACAACATTGTAAATCAACTACACTTGAAAATATTTCTTAAGTGCAAACAATTTTCTGAATGTAAGTTTTACTGTGTGTGTGTGTACCACAGGTTCAATATATATGAATTATGTCAAATTGATTACATTGCTTTTCAAAATAAAGAATTTTTGATATTTTACATCAGCCTCATGTTATAAATGCAGAAAAACTATATTATTTTTTTCTAAAGTTCAGAAATAGCCATTTTGCTCATTCGGTATGCTATAAACCATTAACTATTAAAAAGGGATTCGTGACCTCTTCCTTCCAAAGAAATATTTCTCCACTCACACAAGTTTAATAGAATGTTCCACCATGAACTGACTTCCCACCTTAGAGACACGAGATTTGCATCCTGAAATCTCTTTCTTGCAAAAATGTCCAATTATCATCCTAGCATTACAGAAAAGAAATGCTTTTTTCCAGATCTCAAATTCCATACAACTTTAGTCAAGACATCATGTATGTTTTTTTTTCACACGCACACAGACTGTATTTTATTTTTACAAGAGATAAATCAACTGACACCAAGCACTGTAAATGGATGACCACAACAAAAGCAACAATGGTTGCAATTACCAAACACGAAACACACTCATACTATGTCATAATATTGACATTCAGTCCAGTAATCCTCCACTGTAACAGCTCATTTACTTTGCAGTGAAAGACATCATGCATTTTTAAATAATCAGCACTCACCTGAGGTCTTTAAAAATCAACATAAACATAATGTTGTGTTCTCTTTCATTTACTCTGGTTCTAAGTGGTCATTTCTAAACGAAAGTATTTAAGTATGTTAACGTCATCTTATAGCATCATATTTCAAATGACTACCGTGTCTCCAAAGATGAAATATGAGGAACTCACAATTAGGCTCTCCAAAGTTTTGCTCTCTGAATGTGTATGACCCTTCTGCTGAACTCCACACTGTTCATTATTCTCTGAGAATATTCTTTTTCTTGTATGGCCATCTCACATGCTCTTTCATTTCATGAAGTTTTTTCCTACAATGTTATGCCTAGTTTATTTCTGAGAATATGCATTATTTCAGAATGATATTTATAGACACAAAGACTTCTCTATAATTCCCTGAGAGTTTCAAGAACTCCTTCTTTTTTTTTTTTTTAATACCTAGATTCTGAAGCTCTCCACAAAGCATTACTAAACTTGCATTTACATAAGTATCTACATATTAATCACACATTAATGCATTCACAATTGTATTATGATTTATTGCTAATTTTGGAGCTGTCTTATATACCACCCTCTTGGAAATCACTTTAATATTTGCACTTAGGACTTGAAAGAGAATGGATAAATAAAAACCTGAAGAATATGCAAATACAATTTATATATTTCTCATAAAATTAGGTGATTATCTAACCTTTATCCAGAAAAAAAGAAGAGCCCAGATACTCTGCAGGCATGATCCTCGAGAATGTGTGGTCTTCCAGCAGGAAAACATGCAGTAATCCATGTGGCAGGGCAGAGTTTACCTGTGACCAGCTGGGGTTAGTGACCTATGCATTCCTTACATGCAACATATCAGGAGTGGAAAAAGGGAATTTGTCCGTTGTGGCAATAAGTATAATGAAGATTTGTAGCAGGTCATGCTCATATGTTCAACACAGGTACAATCAAAAGTTTGCTCAATTCTGGTAGATCTAAGTCTGTATCTGTTACCTTGTCTTTAACGAGGAAATGTCAGAACTGACTTACCAAAAAAAAAGTGTTTTGTTTGTTTGTTTGTTTTAATTAGAGTCACGGTGAGTAAGGCAGAGTTCAGAACAGCTAATGTGACTTAGTGATTCTCTCATCAGGAAATACAGTTTCTACTTCCCTGTTTATTCTCCACATCCTGTAGTAAGTCAAGTTTCAATGAAAGATAAATCTACAGCGTGAAAAGAAAAGAAAACTTACAGGTGTTGATAGGGTCATTTTGACAGGTTTTACCACGTATGTCAGTGTTTCTGGGGATGGACACAAGCCAGAGCTCCCTACTCTGACATTTTCACTGATGTCATTCCCCTTGATCCTCAATTTGAAAGTGGATAAAAATGCTTTCTATGCTTTCTTCTTTAAGAAATTAAATAAAGAATGTTTTCTAGACATGATCCTCTAATGATCTGCAGTCAGTGGTCATCAACAGACGAAAAGCACAGAATCTCATCCCCACAGAAGGGTGACATTCAGTCAGGTAAGAAAATTCTCCCCGAAATCAGAGCTTCATCTTTAACATGCAATCAAAGGCTTTCACAGGTTCTTCATCACTCTGCACTCAGCCCTACCATATGGGATTGGCTCTGAGAATCTCACATCAGATGACTGACAAACATGTCATAGTACACTGATCTGGTACCAGATCCTGCCTCTCTTAATGATCTCCCACAGGGACATTGGAATATTCTAGGATATTTCCTGGAGCCCTCTATTCTACACAGGTACACTTCCAAGTAGAAACAGAAGCTTGGATTCTCACTGGGACCCCTGCTCTGTCCAACCAACCTCTCTAGAAATATGATGTTCTAATCTCTCCTGATTAGAACATTTCAAGGTCTCTCCCTGTGCTAATTTAGTAAAGGTAAAAGAGAAACAAGAAAGAGCAAACTATGCAGGGAGCAATATATAAGATTCCTTTACTTAACGTATTTATCTGATATACCCAAATACTGAGAAATATAGATTCATTTCATAATGTTCAAGAAAAGAGGAGGAGGAACCTCCATGCCAACAGTATATATAAAATGGAATCAATATTGCATAAGCTCCAGCTTAAGCTTAGCTACGAGGTACTAACCCTTCTCATAAAGAAGCAATAGTTCTCCATCATTTGAAGCACACTGAGGACTCAGACAGCTGGACACTGAAGGTGTAGCCTCCTCACTCGAATTCTGTACCTGCATCACAGAGCAGTGAAATATTCCCAAAGAATTATTAAGGATGAGGGGGGGGGGAGGCGAAATAAAAAAGATGAATCCATCGTCTGTCCTACCGTCTGTTCTGTCGGATATTACCACCATCTTGGCCCAATATGACCTTCCCACTTTTCTCTGGGTCTCCCTACTTTCCACCTCCATCCTCTCATTATATCTTACCTACACTTGGGAATGACTCTAGTTTTTCCACTTATCTTTATCAACAAGTAATCCAAATAGCAACTGTGTATATAACTCCTTAGAAACCTCAGGTCTGACTCAGTAATAATACATGACCTTCAAAGTCCAAAGTTTTCCTAATTCCCTTCATTATTATTTTTTTCTAATTTCCATGTACTTACACTCTTAAGACCTCCACTGTTCTCAGGTTCGTCTTCCCTGCAAAATCTGTCAACCTAGACATAGACTTAAGTACCACCCTCTAATTATCTCCTAGGGAATCCAGTTTTTAAAAAAGCCTCAGCAAGCCTTATGGACTTTATTAAAGACTCTTTAAGATAACCCATGGGAGATAGCAGCACACCCACAGATATCTACCTAATACACCCTCAGAGTAATTTTTTTTTTCTCTTTTATAAAGTCTCTTCTGGCCAATGAAGACTCTCAGCTCTTCTTCTTCAACATATGCAGTGTCTCACCCTTCTGATTACTCTCTGCTCTATCCCAGGTCCACTCCCTTTCCTGATATTACATTCTTTCCCAATTTTGTATGTTGGTAAAATCAAATAACATAAAATATAACATGTTAGTTATTATAAAGTGCACCGTTCAGTGATATTAAATGCATTCATATTATTGGGCGATCAACATCACCATTTATCTTTCTAATTCTTTTCTACGTTTTAAAACTGTAACTCTATATCCTTTAAATATAACTTTCCTTTTTGTTCCATAACCACCTGAAAAGCGTCATTGCCCTCCCAATTTCTATGGTTTTGACTACACTAAGTACCCCCATATAATTGAAATAAGTAGTTGTATTGTTATGACTCACTAAAAGTCACAAAAATGGCATTTTTGGTAGCTAAATTTCCTCAAGATTCATCCATGTTGTAGCATATTCCTAGATCTTTTCCTTTTTAACACTGAATAATATTGTATTATATGGGTATACCACACTTTGCTTATCCAGGAACTAGTGGATGAACACTTAGGTTGCTTTCATATTTTAGCTACTGTGATTATTACTGCTCTAAACACTGGAGTACAAATATTTCTTTAAGACCCTGATTTCAATACCTTTGGGTATACCTCATAGTAAAATTCCTGGATCATGTAGTAAGTCTATTTTTCAATATCTGAAAAATTGCCATACTCTTTTGCAAAGCAGCTGTATCATTCTGCATTCCCTCTGACATAGCACAATGGTTCCAACTCCCTCACATCCTCACCAATAGTTGTTTTCTGCTTGTGTATGTGTGTGTGTGCTTGTGTGTATATGCATGCACACAAATATATAAACATGCATTTAGTGATATGGAGCATCTATTCAAGTGCTTAGTCATTTGTACATCTTTGTGAAGAACCATCTATTCAAGTCTTTTATCCATTTTTGAATCAGGGTGTTTGCTTTTTGTTCAGTTGTAGGAGTTCTCTGTATATTCTGAATAGAAATCTCTTGTCAGATAGATGGCTCTGAAATATTTTCTCCCATCTTGTGGGTTGCCATTTTATTCTGTTTACATTTCTTTGATACACATTTTTTTTTAACTTATGTACTGAAAATTGTTTATTTTTTTGTTAGCTGTACCTTTGTTGTTCCTTCGTTTCATATGGAGGAAAACACTGCCAAATCCAATATCATGAAGCTCTTGTCCTCTATCTTCTTCTAAGACTTTTTATATTATTAGGTCTTATATTTAGTTTCTTGATACGTTTTCATTAATTTTTGCATATGATGTTAGGTAAGGGTCCATCCTCTTTCTTTTGCATGTTGCCCACAAGACTTCTCAGCACCATGTGTTGAAAATACTATCCTTTCTACTTTGAAAAGTCTTGGCAACTTGTCAAAAATCATTTGGCCATATATCAGGGTTTACTTCTGGGTGTTGTATTCTATTCTATTCTATTGGTCTTGAATAAGGGAGAAAATAGTATAACCTATCCAGGTTGATGAAGAACATAAAGAAAGACCAGGACTGAGAATTAGGAGGGCAATATAAAACAGCAGGGAGTAAAAGACAGTGTGAGAGAAGATCTTGTATTTGCGAGTTCATGGAAATAGGATCATGCTAAAACCACTAAACGCCTGCCTTTGAACAATACGGTAAATGTGCCAGCAAGAAACATAACACTTACCCATCTCTGGGAAATATAGTATGGGCATAAAGGTAAACTACACACAAATATATTAAAAAGGGAAGGGTTTTCATGGTGTGAGAATATTGTGGCATTTGAAATACAATTTACTTCTGTTCTACCATTGTCTCTAAAATTTATCAAAGTGTATATACAAGCAATTCCAATTCTGGTAATGTGCTTGACAGGTTTATATATGAACTTCAGTAGAGCAGTAAATGTACATTCATAGTAGGACTGTTCCCTAAACCAAAAAACAAAACACAAAAACTGCAAAGACTAGAGTTCACTTTGTCAACACACATACAGATGCAATGATGGTTAACGGTCCGAAAACAGAAGGTGAGCATGGGTGCAAGAGGTTAATCCCCAGGCTGGGGTGGGGTGCAGAGTTTGAGGGTAACACAAGTAGAAAAGGCTTTTGTCCTATCCTTGATTTTTGAGGTATGGAAATTCACAGGTCACTACCTTCATTTCAAACTGAATGAATGCACTATTCAATTTTTTTAGACAGGCGAAGTAAACATGAGTGATAATAAATTTCAAACTGTCGCTAATCAAATAAGATACTAAGAAAACTTAAATAATATGATTTAGGAATGAAGTAGAGAGATTGTCCAACATGGTAGCATTCAAAGACCCAGAGCTTGATGCCTCTCATGGGCACACCAAAGTCACAACTGTTTACAGAACAGCAATTGATGAAAAAGGCCGGGACCTACCATAAAAGATGTTTTACAGCTAAAGATATAAGGAAGGCACCTCGACAAGACAGAAAGGAAGGGCAAAATCTCAATAGAGTCAAGACCCATACCACCAAGTGGGTGGCCCACAAATGGGAGGATAATTACAATTTCAGAGGTGCTCCCAGGTAGCAAGGGGTATGAAGCCAACATCAGGCTCCCAAGCCCAGGGATCCTGTTGTGGAAAGAAGAGCTCCTAGAAAGTTGGGCTTTGAAGACCAGTAGTGCTTATTTTCCAGAGAGCCAGAGGGATGTGGGAAATAGAGATTCCACTCTTAAAAGATGCTCACAAAATCCCACATGATCTGAGAATCAGAACAGAAGCAGTCATTTGAAAGGATCCCGGGTCACACCTACCTCCTGATCTTGGAGAGTCTCCCAGAGAGGCAAGAGGCAACTACAGCACAGCCTCAGGGACAGAGACACTGGCAGCAGCCATTCGGGGGAGCTCCTTCTACCTCGTGGACGCTGGTACCAGCAAGCATAATTTCAGAATCCTCCCTGTAGCTTATCAGCCTCAGGACCGAGCCCCACCCATTTCCACCAGACTACAGACGCAAGTACTAGGATGCTGCAGGCCAAGCAACTAACTGAGCAGGGGCATAGCCCCATCCACCAGCAAACAGGCTGCCTTCAGATCCTCTCAGTGCACAGCTGCCCCTGGACATGGGTCCAGCCACCAAAAGCCCCAGGACCAGCCTCCACCCCTCAGTGGACAGGCACCAGCCCCAGAGTCCCTGGCCCCTCTGACAAGTGAGCCTGCTCTGGCCTTGGAGTCAGCCTCACCATCGGCAGGTGGTAACTGCACAGGGACTGGATGGAGCTTGGACCTACCCAACAGCAAACCTGCTTTAGCAGTGGGATCAGCCTCATACACCAACAGGCACACACCAGCTCCAGGAATACCACAGCCCAGCAGCCTGTGTAACCAGGCCACTTAATTGCAGGCCAGAAGCAGCCATGGACTCAGCTGGGTCCTGACCCTGCCCATCAGAATGCCAACACAAGATTAGGGATACCCCCGGCCCTGCAGAGAGCTGTGTCAGGAACAGTGATCCAACACCAACTCTGTGGCTCCTGGGCCCTGCAGCCAGAACGCAGAACCTGTCTCTTCCTCCCAGTAGCCAGCATAGCCCCAGAACCAGTGACTGGGCACTAGCCCTGATATCACCTGGACTGCAATTCTACCCATAAGTGAACCAGCACCAGATTTGGTGTCCCCCAGAGTTGTGCAGCCAGCTGCCTTATGATTTAGTCTCACCAAGCAGCACAGACAGCCTCCATACAAGGCAGAGCCTGGCAAACAAGCAGTCTGGGGGCAGCCAAGCCTACCAGACTACCCACAGTAGTCAGCCCGCCACAGCAGAAGAGCCCAAGCAGCCCACATAGGGGGTACACCTAGAATATATAGCTCTAGTGACCAGGGGAGAGGGGGCTGCTGGGACCCATAGGACAGCTCCTACAAAAGGCCACTTCCCCAAGGTCAGGAAATGTAACGAACCTACTACACACATAGCAATAAAAACAGGAAGTTAAGAAAAATGAGGTGACACAGAAACACGATCCA
This sequence comes from Balaenoptera borealis, assembly GCF_965194805.1. Classification (NCBI taxonomy): domain Eukaryota; kingdom Metazoa; phylum Chordata; class Mammalia; order Artiodactyla; family Balaenopteridae; genus Balaenoptera; species Balaenoptera borealis. The sequence continues at coordinate 11,538 of NW_028121670.1, forward strand.
AATGAAGGACCAAGATAAGAATTCAGAAGAAGATCTAAGTGAAGTGGAGATAGCCAATCTCCTCAACAAAGGGTTCAAGGTAATGACTGTAAAGATGATCAAAGAACTCAGGAGAAGAATGGACGACCAGAGCAAGAAGTTAGAATTTTTTTTTAAAAAGAGTTAGACCATTAAAGAACAACAAAACAGAGATGAGGAATACAATAACCAAAATGAAAAATACATTAAAGGAAACTACTGTAGACTAAATGATACAGAGGAATGAATCAGAAAACTGAAGGACAGAGTACTGGCAATCACTGAAGATGAACGGTAAAACAATAGATTAAAATGAAATGAGGAAAGTTGAACAGACTTGTGAAACAACATCAAGTGTACTAATATTTGCATTATACTGGTCCCAGAAGCAAAAAAGGAAAGACAAAGCAGTGTAGAACATACCTGAAGACATAAGAGTTGAAAACTTCCCTAACCTGGGAAAGAAAACAGACATCCAAGTCCAATAAACACAGTAAGGCCAAAACAGGATCAACCCAAAGAGGACCACACCAAGACTCATTGTAATTAAAATGGAAAAAAAAATAAAGATAAAAAGACACTATTAAAAGGAGCAAAGGAAAAGCAACAAGTTACAAACATGGGAAATTGCATAAAGTTATCTGCTGACTTTTCAGGATAACCTCTGCATGCCAGAAGGGAGTGGCATGGTATATTTAAAGTCATGAAAGGGAAAAGCCTATAAGCAAAAATACTCTACCCAGCAAGGCTCTCCTTCAGATTTGATGGTGAGATCTAAAGTTTTACAGAGAAGCAAAACTAAAAGAGCTCAACATCGCCAAACCAGCTTTATGAGAAATCTTAAAGGGGCTTTTCTAAGTGAAAAAGAAAAGGTCACGATTGAAACATAAAAATTAGGAAAGGAAACCTACTAAATGAAAAACCTCATTGGTTAAGGCAAATATTCAACAAAGGTAGTAAATCAACCATGGACACAGCTAATAGGAAGGATGAAAAAAAAAACAGTAATAAAATCATCTATATTCACAATAAGAAGTTAAGGGACACACAAAACAAGTAGATGTAAAATATAAGGTCAAATTCAGTAACTGTGGGGGAGCAGAGTAACAATGCAGGGTTGTTAGTGTCCATGTGAAATTAAGAGCTCAGCAACTTAAATAATCACACACACACACACACACACACACACACACACACACACATAAACAAAACTGAAAGAAATCCAAACATAATATTAAAGATAGTCCTCACATCACAGATGAAGGGAATAAAAGGGGAAGAAAGGAACACTGAAGAAATTAAAGAGGGATTCTAAAAATACCCAAGACAAATGAAAATGAACACAAAATGATCCAAAATCTATGGGACACAGCCAACGCAGTTCACAGGGGGAAGTTATAGTGATACAAGCTTATTCTTAGGAATCAAGAAAAATATCAAATAAACAACCTAACATTACACCTGAAGGAATTAGAAAAAGAAGAAAAAACAAAACTCAAAGCTGTCAGAAAGGAAAATTAAGAAAACTATACCATATGCAATGACATCAAAAAGAATAAGATACCTAGGAATAAACACACCTAAGCAGGTAAAAGACATGTGCTCAGAAATCTATCAGCCATTGGTGAAAGAAGTTGAAGACAACACAAAAAGATGGAAAAATATAGCATGTGCATCGACTGGAAGAATTAATACTGTTAAAATAACCATACTACCAAAGACAATCTACAGATTTAATGCAATCCCTATCAGAATACCAAAGCATTTTCACAGAACTTGAAAAAGTAATTTTAAAATTTGTATAGAAACACAAAGACCCCAAATAGCCAAACAATCTTGAGAAAGAACACAGCTGGAGGCATCACGCACCTTGACTTCAGACTATACTGCAAAGCGACAGTAATCAAAGAGAAAGGGACCAGAGCAAAAACAGACACAAAGATCACTGGAATAGAATAGAGATCCCAGAAGTAAGCCCACCCACTTATATTTAATTGATTTATGACAAAGCAGGCAATATGGAGAAAAAACTGTCTCTTCAATAAGTGGTACTGGGAAAACTGGTCAGCTACATGGAAAAGAATAAAATTAGATTATTTTAGCACACCATATATAAAATAAATGCAAAACTGAATAAAGGCCTAAATGTAGGACCAGAAACCATAAAACCCCTAGAGGAAAATATAGAACATTCTTCAACATAAATGATAGCAACAGTTTTAGGTTCAGTCTACTAAGGCAAATGAAATAAAAGCAAAAATAAACAAATGGGACTTCACTAAACTTAAAAGATTTTGCACAGCAAAGGAAACCAAAGACAAAATGAAAAGACAACCTGCTGAGGGAGAGACAATATTTGCACATGATAAGAGGTTAACATCAAAAAAGATGACCAAGCAAGGGTTCATACCTAAACTACAGAAACAGCACATACAACTCAATATCAAAAAAACACCCAAAATCTTTTTTTAAAAAATGAGAAGCCCTAAATAGACATTTTTTCCAAGGAAAAACTACATATAGACAGCCAGAACTCACAAAGATGCTAAACATAGCTAATCGGCAGTAAAATGCAAATCAAAACCGTGAGATATATCACCTCAGTCTTGTCAGAATGGCTGTCATCCAAAAGATCACAAATAACAAAGGTTAGTGAGGATGTGGAGAAAGGGAAACTCTTGTACACTCTTGATGTGAATGTGAAGTAGTGCAGCTACTGTGGAAAGCAGAATGGAGGTTCCACAAAAAACTAAAAATAGAACTACCATAATATCCAGCAATTTCACTGTTGGGTATATCAGAAGAAAACAAAAACACTATTTCAAAAAAAATAACTGCACACCAATGTTCATAACAGTGTTATTTGCCATAGCCAAGATATAGAGTCAAACTAAGTGTTCATCAATAGCTTAGTGGATAAAAAAGATTTTTTATGATGACTTCAGCAAAAAATGAAATTTTGCCATTTGCAAGAACATGGATGGATTTGGAGGGTATTATGCTTAGTAAAATAAGCCGCAGAGAAAACAAGCATGGCATGTTATGAGAAAAAAAGCATGGTATGGTATGAGAAAAAAAGCATGGTATGGTATGAGAAAACAAGCATGGTATGTTATCACTTACACGTGGCATCTAAAAAATTGAATACAATAACAACAAAAAAACAGACTCACAGATTAAAGAACAGACTAGTGGTTACCAGCAGGGAGAGATAGGGTGGAGGAGCAAAATAGTGGTAGGAGATTTTGAGGTACAATCCACTATGTATAAAATCAATAATCTACAGTGATGTACTGTATAGCATGGGGAATATAGCCACTCTTTTATAATAACTATAAATGGAGAAGAACCTAAACATTTATGAATCACTATGCTGTACCTCTGAAACTAATATAATAATGTAAATTAACTATAGATCAATAAAATATAAAGTAAGAAACAATAAAGGGGGGACACAGATTATTAGATAGAAATCAATTAAATAAACACAAGTTTTGGAAAGCAAGGAATTAAAAAACAACACGTAAGACACAACATTGGCATTTAAAGTGTACAATCTATTCATTTAAAAGAAATCATTTAAGTGGTAAAAAATGGTACCCATTCTCACAATTTTGTATATCTAGGATAAATTATTATCTACAAAAATATGTTACAAATATTCGCTCAAAAAGAAAGAGAAAATTGGGATAAACCCATTTTAGTATCCAAATTTAATATCAAAGTCTCTATGCAAAATTGATTTGAATAAGTTCTGTTAGCCACTTCTAGTTTCTTTGTGATGTAAAATCTTTTAAAGCATAAAAATCAGCTTTTCTACATTATTCCATTAGACATACATAGAAGTTAAAAGAAATGAGAAGACAGAACAATCAACCAGGAAGGTGAATTTACTGAGAAACAGTCATTCGTTCTCCCTCCTCCTTTTCTTTTCCTCCTTTTCCAGGTCTCTTTCGGTTCCGATCAAGAGAAATCTTGAGAGTTCTGAGAATATTTCTTTGAGGGCTTCAAATCACCATACCTACATCCTCTGCCACAACTACACACACGGGAACAAAAATCAACCTCTGCTATCTACTCACGTAGGAGGGATTCATGCAAAATAAACTCCTACATGGAGACCAACAGGTGAGTTTTCTACCTGTTCTTTCTAATGTCCTTCCATTATAGTAAATCCCACACATTATGAGGAAGAAACGGTTATGCGAGCTTTTCCTTGAAGTCAAAAAACTTGCATTCATTTCAAGTACCTGGTGATCATAGGGTACAGCCAGGGAAGGTGCCATCCCCCTTGGGGGGAGGGGCGGTGGATGGGCTCCCGCACCCATGCACCTCCTGATGCACAGATTCTGGAGAAACAAAGGGCGGTCACACCGCAGTCAGCCTGTCAGGCTGTCGGGCCACTGGGCAACCCGACCAGCCTGGAAGTGCCCCATCAGTTTGCTGAAAGCAAAACCCTGTCCCCCCTGTGAAGCCAGGCAATTTGGGTCAGAGAGTCAGAGGAGACCGGTAATCAACTCCTCCTCTCTGCTCACCTCCTTGGGGTTACAGCAACCCCATCTCCAAACCCAAATCTGACCCTGGAGTGCCAAACTGGGAGTGGCAGGTGGGCTCTGCCGGTGCTTCAGCGCCCTCTGGAGGTTGTCTGCTCTAATGGCAACTCTCAGCCCTTCCTCCTCCTCCTTCCCTAGTCCTGGGGGCTGCCTTGGCCTCCTGCAGCTGCTGGCCTGAATTCATTCTTCTTTTTTCTCCAATTACAATGAAGTGTCTTACAGAGGTTTGGAATCTCTTGAAGAAGGAAGATCTTTTAGCCAATACACCTTAACCGTGAGAAGTTGGTTTCAAGAATGAACCTGAAATACTGTATTTTTCTCCTGATGATTCCAAGGAGAGACAGCTCAAGTTTTCTAAATCATAAGAAAAACCAAGGTAAATCTGATATTCTGAGCCAGAGATGAAAAAGCAGTTTTTAGCACCCCCTCCTCATGTCATATGACCGGGATTTAAATCAATCAACTGCCACTGGTTTTTAAATCAAGTGACCCAACTTTAAATCCATCAGCTGCTTCCCTGTAACTCACGTGACTTGGCTTTGAATAGTAAGAAAAGCAGAGGTATAAAAATGATGTTCTGAACAATAAATGGAAAGACAACATTTTAGACAGTTTTTTTCCTTTTCGAATGGACCATTCATTGCCTACAGAATAAAGGATTCCCTTGTGGATTTCTTGAACTGTAAACACTTACATTGTCTCCGTTGGCTTGATTGACTTAGATTTTGGGTTTTTTTGTTGTTGTTGTTGTCGTTAACATCTTTATTGGAGTATAATTGCTTTACCTTGTTGTGTTAGCTTCTGCTGTATAACAAAGTGAATCAACTATTCGTATACATATATCCCCATATCCTCTCCCTCTTGTGTCTCCCTCCCACCTTCCCTATCCCACCCCTCTAGGTGGTCACAAAGCACTGAGCTGATGTCCCTGTGCTATATGCAGCTGCTTCCCAATAGCTATCTATTTCACCTTTGGTAGTGTATATATGTCCACGCCACTCTCTCACTTCATCCCAGCTTACCCTTCCCGCTCCCTGTGTCCTCAGGTCCGTTCTCTACATCTACGTCTTTATTCCTCTGCAGCGACTCCTGCTAGGGACGGATACTTCCTTTTATGCTCAGGGAAATCCCCTAGTTTGAATATGATTTGAGTTTGATCCTGTTAAACCATCAGAACTTCCCACCAGAGATAAATGAGGAGATTCTGGCCTTTATTAGTATGCATGATGAACACGGGTGTCCTGGCTGTACTTGCCAACCCTCCTATTTTACCCACCTATTTTTATCCACCTTCCTCCCTGTGAGTACCTTTGACCAACCCTGAGTTCAGACTCCTGACCTATTACAGTGACTTTGTCAGCCTTTCTTTAAAAATGGACAGGTAATAAAACGAATTTAACCTAGAAGCAGCAGCTCAGTAAGGGAAATAAAATCATCAGAAGTTATCTAATCACAGCCACAGCCATCCAGGGCTCTGTCTTACCTGCTGGGTCATAAGAATGGGACCTTCCTAAACTTGAAGGGCATCCAATCAAATAAGTAAAGGTCTGCTCACCTCTGGCTCTTGGAGGGATTGCTAGGCACTCTACCCAGTGTATACTAACTGCAAAACACTGTCATGGTTGTGAAACACCTATGTTCCAGGAAAGCTTTTTGGGGTGCATGGGGAAGGCTTCTTTTTGACATCAAGCAAAAAATAAATCACCAAGCTCTTTGAGCACAGGGGTTCTTAAGAGGGCAGTAGAAGGAAGGAATGGGCAGAAAAGACGATCTCCAGTGAAGTGAAGGCCGTTTTTCCAAAAGAGTAGGATTTAGTCTCAGTTTAAGGAGAACACTTTTACATAGCTGGGACAGCGCCAAACTGCAGTTTAGGGAACGAGTGCTTCAAAAGAACAGTGCTTTAAAAGTCCTGGCAAGGCAGCAAGAGGATGAAGAGTTGGTTTTGCATAGTTTTGAACACAGGAGTAAAGAAGCAGAGGCATCTCTGACTAAAAGGCCCTGAGATCCTATGGCATCAATGGGTCAGTTGCAGGGGCAGGGGGTGTGGGGGGCGATATTTCTCTCTCAACGTCTCCCAGGGCAGCCACCCCTCCCGACCCCACACCCCCACTCCCTTCACCCTTCCTCCCTCCACTGTTGGGTCCCCAGGGACAGCACTTTTCAAGCTGGAGCCCTCAGGCACCATCTCTGCTGTCTGGATTCTTCCTGGAGCCTGGCAAGTTCTGGGACAGGAAGGCGGGTCTGCAAGGCCGCTGCGGTGCAGTCGGACCTGGAGGCCTGGAGGGGAACTGGAGCCCTGAAGCCCACCCACGTCCTTGAAGCCGAGGGAGGAACACATCCTCCTAACAGTACTTCTCAGGGGTCAGCGTGCTCCCCACCCAACGGTGATCCATACTCACTTGAGGCAGCAAGGACTGCCTCTAACTGGCCCCCTCGATTCCGCCTTAAGGGTCCTCGCACATGTGTGATAGCGCAGGCCCCGGATCTCTTTAGTCAGCTGAGGCCAGTGCTGCCGGCATCCCTCCAGTCCCATCCCCCAGCCCCTCCCTCTGGGACTGTATCTAATAGAAGAAAGAGCACAGAGGAATTGGCTGAATCAAGGGACCTGGGAGCCTGGGGATGAGTTTGAAGACCGAGAACCTAAGGCGCAATTACATATTATTGGAAACTCTTGTGGAGTGTGTGGGGGGGGGGGAGGTTAGGAGGCTGAGAGGCTGAGTCGACCTGGTGAGTCCAGCCCCAGGACACCACACAGCCCTGTCCCCCTTTCCCTGCCATCAGACAAGCGGTGCCGCAACTCCAGCCGGGACTCTGCACTTCCCCCTCCCTGATCCTCCAGAAGAGCAGGTGGCCCCCCTCTGAGGGCAGGGCCAAGACAACGGACCAAGTCCCCCTGCACTAAGGCGCTACTGGAATCTCTTCCTGAACAGCAGTGCTGGCTTGGAGCGAACCCGTGCACCGCCAAAGTTGGTCTCGTCCTGCAGCTGAGGGACGCAAGGCTTTAAGTCAGCTGCCTTGGCTTTAAATCAATCAGTCCCCCCTTTAAGTCAGGTGACCCGACTTTAAATCACTGTGTGCCCCTCAAGCCTGCCACTTCAAAAGTTGGGAACTTCACTTTGATCCCAGCACCTCACACAGCTGAATGCACACTGTAGTCACCCCCAAGCCTGGCTTACAGGCAGGATATAAGGTAAGGGGATGGGCTGCACACATGGTGAGGAGGGTGCACTTCATGTACCAGAAGGGTCCAGGTACTCTGGGTACAGCAAGCAGTGCACGATACAGCAGCTCCCTGGCAAAGCTGGTGATGCACAGGGGGAGCAGGCACACCCAGGCACGCAGAGGTTTCAGGCCGGGAGCTGGGGCACAGCCAGCCGGCAGGGTGTGAAAGCCGAGGATCTGAGCCTTCTTGAGAAAGGCAGACACAGAGGATGGATGAGAAACAAAGAACAGATGAAACATGGATTTGAAAAGCACACCCTGCTCTTGAAATTGGGGTGGGGTCACCCCAGATTTGAGTCTTCTTACGCCCCAGTACCTAGTGCTTTGGCATTTGCCCAATTACTTATAAAATGTGACTGATAATATCTAAACCATAGAATACTGCATTTGGAGTGGTTTTGCGTGTTTATGTTTCTATAGTGGAATAATCTTTTCTACAAGAAAAATGTACACAATCTGAAATAAATTCAAACCCCTCTTTAAAAAGTACTATATCGGACTTCCCTGGTGGCGCAGTGGTTAAGAATCTGCCTGCCAAGGCAGGGGACATGGGTTCGAGCCCTGGTCAGGGAAGATCCCACATGCCGCGGAGTAGCTAAGCCCATGGGCCACAACTACTGAGCCTGCAGACCACAACTACTGAAGCCCGCGTGCCTAGAACCGGTGCTCCACAACAAGCGCAGCAAGAGAAGCCACCGCAATGAGAAGCCCGCGCACCGCAACAAAGAGTAGCCCCCGCTTGCCGCAACTAGAGAAAGCCTGTGCATAGCAACGAAGACCCAACGCAGCCAAAAACACATTAATTAATTAATTAGTTAACTATTTTAAAAAGGTACTATATCCTTCTGTACAGCTTCTCTGGGAAGAACAGAGAGATGGCGTAGGAGAGTGAGAAAGACCAATATTTAGTGCACATCTCTCATGCAGGTGCTCTGCTGGCTCAGATAGATTTATGCCCACTTTACACAGGAGGAAATAGTCTCAGAGAGGTTTAGTAATTTTCCCAAAGCCAAACAGCTATGGAGTGGCAGAACCAAGATCTGAACCAAGTCTGTTACCTTCAAAGCCTAAGTCCTCATCACAGCAAAACTCAATTAATATTTACATTTATCGAATTACATTGCAACCTGGGGAGTTCTTGGCACAATCCTGAATAAGAGTGAGAAAGAAAGAAATAGCATTGTTCCTACAGTCAACCCAAATTTTTGGAGCAGCTCCTAGATGCCTGGCCCTTTTTGGGGTTCAGCAGTGATGAAGACAGGAAGAGTCCTGCTTTCATGAACCACGTAGTGGGGAGGAGAGACGGGTGCAACTTGGGTGAGGGATTTCACCTTGCTGGACCTCTGTTTTGTCATCTGGAAAATGGGATGGGTGTTCCTCATTTTCTGGGATTGTCCAGCCCTCACATTCTCTGATTCCATAAGAAGCATTTGTTTTCCTGTTTCTTTAAACTTCATTCAGGCCGTGAGCTGTGATGAATGTTGTTAGCTGCTCCCCAAAGCACTCTATTCCCACCCTTTTCCTGTGATCAGGTCTTTCCCGAAACATGACTCACAGTCAGTCAGTCAAGTCACAGAACCTAAGGGGCACCCAGCAGAAAAATTCCAACCCTTGCTTCCCAGGAGCTCTGCGGTCTACCTGCCAGGTAAACTTAACTCACCTGGCACAAGGTGGCCATCCCTGGTTTCACATCAACATGATCTCAGGCACAAACCTCCTTGTTTTTCCATTTTGTCTTTAAGTTACTTGTTGAAACAACTGCACAAATATGACAAAGGTATAAAATCAGGCATCTTCTGCCCCCAGTGTCTACTAATAAATGATTTTCTGCCACTTTAATGATAAAGATAGAACATTTCAACATTCTGCTACCCTTATTATTTGTCATTTTTGTTGATATTTCTATTGACTACATCTTTCAGTATTTTAACAATGGAACATTTATTTAGGTTGTTCCAGACCCAGCCTTTAGTGGTAAAGGTTTTGTTGTTATATTTCTATTATGTTTCCTTTAAAAATCATTATCCTATTTAAATGGATTAAGTCAATTCTATAGGCATTTATCTTATGATATTGATGAAATTGATACATAGAGGGCAGTAGTACAAGTTGATTGGACTTGAGAACCTCTATTAGCACAGTTAAGTATAAATATTGTCTATATGTAAACCAAAGTACAGGCCGAGTGAGATTCTCCGACTTTTTTTCACTGTCTGCCCCTCAAGCCGGTGGGAAATGGAATATTTCTTGCCCTATCAGTAAACAAAGGATGTCACAGTCTTCAGCACTTGCAGCCCTCCAATGTGAGCCGGCGGGCCCTCAGGCACTCAGGATATGCAAATACGGAATGCAGGCCCCAGAGAGCTGAGGTGCATATCAAAGGAAGGATTTCAGTGAGTGAGCCCAGGCAAAGAAAAGCGCTGCATTCCTCACCTTGGGAGAGCTGGTTTTCCTTAGTTAACAATCACCTTTTGATGTTCCCCATTACCTGCGCCAGTCCCCTGCCCTGTCCCCTCCCCCCGGTACTTTAGCTCAGGGAGGAAGGAGCGCAGAGGGACTCGGCTGAATAAGGGGCCTGCGCGCCTCGGGAGGAGTTTTCAGCCGCTTTCCCCGCAGTCGGGAGGAGGGGCGCTGACGCTGCAGCCGGACCCTGCGCCTCCCTTGCCCCGTTTCCCCTCAGGACGCTCAGGCCGACCCCCTCCCCACGCCCACCAGGCCTCGCGAGCCAGGCCGAGGGCAGGGGCGGGAGGAGGGACCGAAGTTCCCGGGGACCAGACGCTGGAGGCCGCTCTTTCTGCACAGCAGCGGCGGGCGGCAGCGAACCCCTGCCCCTCAGAAGCTGGTGTTGTGCTGCCGCCCGGGCACCAGACCAGGCGGAGGGTCGGCGCCCACTTACCCGGCCCGCCGTCCCCGCGACTGTCACGGCTTCGGCCGCCGGGGCACCTCCAGAGCCGGCAGCCTCAGTGAGGTCGCCCTCCCCTCGGGCTCTGGGGCAGTTCCGTGAAGGCGGAAGGAAGAGACCCCGCCCGAGCCGGGAGTTCCAGCTCTGAGGAAACGCGGGCTCTGTTCAGCGCGCAGTGGGTGGGACCGCTCTGCCCCGAGGCCTTCCGGGAGGGAGCGGGGCGGCGGGGGAGGGAGCCGCCAGGAGCGCAGGGCCCCGTCGGGGGTCCTGGAGGGGCGGCCCGGCCTGGGGGCCACGCCCACTGTGGCCGCAGCCCAGGCCTTTTTCCTGGAATCCTACACAAAAAGTTAGAAAGATACACAGTCTATAGTAAATATTCACAAATGATTGTTGCTGCTGTGCTCACTATTCTATTAAAGGTGTAAAATCCATAAAACACTTTAAGTTCAAAATTAAATATGAATTTTTACCTTTCTAATTATGTCTCTGATATTCACAGTTGTGGTTAATGAATCAGAGACTGTGGCATCACTACTTAAAAATGAGCTTGTTAAAAAAATAGAACTCAGGCCCACCGGACCTACTGAATCACAATCTGCCCTTTTACAATCTCCCCAGTGTACTTGTGTACCCATGAATAGTTGAAAGGTACATTTCTACCTCGACAGGTCTTTTCTCTATGAGAAATACACACATTTTATCCAGTTTGATATAAATAAAACACTCAAAAATGCATATGCCTGTGTTGAAACCATCATTTTATCATTTCTTTTCCAGACAAGTATAGTCTCTATACTGGTTTTGTGGATCACATGCCATACTCTTTTCTTGTAGTTAGAAATAAGGTAGAGAAAGTTACTTTGTAAAATATATATATATATATATATATATATTTATATATATATATATTTATATATATATATATATTAGTGGATAATTGAAGACACTCTTGTAAATTAAAACCTTCTCTTAACTTGCTGTTTTCTTCTTGGGTCATATTATGAACTCTTCCCGTGGCCACATGGCATGTGTACTTTTAATTTCAGGGACTGCTGACATTCCAGGATGTGGCCATAGATTTCTGTCAAGAGGAGTGAGAAAGCATGGACCAAGATCAATGGGAATTGTACAGGGATGTGATGTTATAGAAGTATAGGAACCTTCTCTCCTTGGGTGAGGATACCTTCCTTCCAGAATTCCTTATCCAACCACAGGGTTTCGAGTCCTTCATTTGTACAATGTCTCCTGGAATCTTCTGCTTCCTACAATAGGGTTTCAGATTGCAACGTTTCAGGAAAGATTGGGAGTTTGTGGGTATAATTTTTCTTATTCTTTTAAAATTGCAGCCTCCCTTTTAATATACTTTGTAACTGCTTGGGATGTGTCTATATGAACTGTGCACTATATGCTTCTGTTATAGTCCTTACAATATTTTATTGTCTTATTTTCTGTAACCATTTTTCATGGATTCTTTGGGCTTAAGGTATATTAAAAGGGAGACTGCGATTCTCCCTTTAAAAGGGGACTTATTAAAAGGGGACTTCCCTGGTGATGCAGTGATTAAGAATTCGCCTGCCAATGCAGGGGACCCGGTTCGATCCCCGGCCCGGGAAGATCTCACGTGCCACGGAACAACTAAGCCAGTGGGCCACAACTACTGAGTCTGCACGCCACAACTACTGAAGCTGGTGTGTCTTGAGCCCGCGCGCCATTTATTTTTAGGAGAATAAAACCACTTCTGAGTGATTAAAATTTAGGC
>NW_028121669.1:0-23989 GCF_965194805.1 Balaenoptera borealis
CTCACAGATTTCAAATGGACAAGCTGAGGCTACACTGCTACAGACCCTGCTCTCCTGTGCGTAAAGGGCTGGATTCATACAGTGAGATAGACTTGGTGGTAGTGCAGATGATCTGGCCTCTCCTCAACCATCACCCGCTCAGGTGGATGGTGGAGCCTCCTCCACTCCATTCGCTAACAGTTCCGCCTCTGACGTAAAACCCTAAGCCCAAGTGCCATGGATTCCAGGAAAAAACTCAAGTACCAATGGGAATCCCCTTTCTAGGGATCTACATTTACTTTTTCCGCTCAGGCCCTTCTGTAGGAGGCAAAGGACTGAACATTTACACAAGAGTTTATTTCAATCTTTAGACAATGATTGGGCGGGCTGGCAGTGGCGGGCTGCACAGGCTCCCGGGAGGGGAGGAGTGGAGAGTGACCTGTGCTCGCACACAGGCTTCTTGGTGGCTGCAGCAGCAGCCTTAGCGTCCCATGCCCGTCTCTGGGGTCCGCGCTGATAGCCGCGGCTCGCGCCCGTCTGTGGAGCTCCTTAAAGCGGCGCTCCTAATCCTCTCTCCTCACGCACCAGGAAACAAAGAGGCAAGAAAAAGTCTTTTGCCTGTTCGGCAGCTCCAGACCTTTTCCCGGACTCCCTCCCGGTTAGCCGTGGTGCACAAACCCCTTCAGGCTGTGTTCACACCGCCAACCCCAGCCCTCTCCCTGCAATCCGACCTCTGAAGCCCGAGCCTCAGCTCCCAGCCCCTTCCACCCCGGCGGGTGAGCAGACAAGCCTCTCGGGCTGGTGAGTGCTGCTCGGCGCCGAGCCTCTGTGCGGGAATCTCTCCGCTTTGCCCTCCGCACCCCCGTGGCTGCGCTCTCCTCCGCGGCTCCGAAGGTTCCCCCCTCCGCCACCCACAGTCTCCGCCTGCGAAGGGGCTTCCCAGTGTGTGGAAACCTCTCCTCCTTCACAGCTCCCACTGGTGCAGGTCCCGTCCCTATTCTTTCGTCTCTGTTATTTCTTTTTTCTTTTGCCCTACCCAGGTACGTGGGGAGTATCTTGCCTTTTGGGAGGTCTGAGGTCTTCTGCCAGCGTTCAGTGGGTGTTCTATAGGAGCAGTTCCACGTGTAGATGTATTTCTGATGTATCTGTGGGGAGGAAGGTGATCTCCGCATCCTACTCTTCTGCTACCGTTTCCTCTCTCTAACAAGCTTCTTTGAGAGTGCAAATATTTCCAGTCTTAACTCTCTAAATAACTTACATATTACTGTGGATTTTTTACATCACTAGTTCTTTCTTAAATGTCTATTTCCATTTTGAACAGGGTGTAGTATAGAAATATAGTCATAAAAATTCAAATAATACAAATAAAGTCAAAGCATTGTTAATTCTTTATTGATGTGTTTGTGCATCTTCCTCCGTCACTAGTTTATGAGCTCCTTAAGTGCTTGAAGGAACCGTATACTATTCTTTCCTTGCTACCAGAAACAAGCATAGATCTTGGCATATAATAGAGGAGTGATGGTCTGTTGACTGAGTGAATGAATGAGTACGTAAGAAAATGAAATTACTTTCTCCAACTGAAGCTGCCTGCTGGGAAGGAGAAATGAAGACTAATTTTTAAATGTGGAGTGTCACAACATTTAAAACAGGGAGGCTAGGCCCTGTACGGTGAGTCATAATGGAGCTGTCCTGGACAATTAGGAAGCTTCAGAAGGGCTCTGAGCCCCTGGGTAGTAGAGACAGTTGACATCTGGGATAACCTGGCCACAGTTCTTACTTGCAAACATTTCCCTTAGTGCTACTGAGAAAAACTCAGATACATTAGGCCTTTCCTTCATTTTATTTGAAGATGTTATTCTCTTGTCTGCATTTATAAAAAATACAGGGGAAAAAAGATAAGAAGTACGTATACCTGCTAATGAATAAAAGAAGACCTAATTGGAACTTCCCTGCTGGTGCAGTGGTTAAGACTCTGTGCTCCCAATGCAGGGGGCCCGGGTTCGATCCCTGGTCAGTGAACTAGGTCTCACGTGCATGCTGCAACTAAGAGTTCGCACGCCACAGTTAAGGAACCTGCGAGGCACAACTAAAGGAGCCTGCCTGCTGCAACTGGGGAGCCCATGTGCCGCAACTGGGGAGCCCTTGAGCCACAACTAAGGAGCCGGCCTGCTGCAACTAAGACCCGGTGCAACCAAATAGATAAATAAATAAAATTTAAAAAGAACGCATAATTAAAGTAGGTAACAATTTCGGGGCTGTGGGTAGTAAACTAAGGCTCTGCATTAAATAAAGAAATCTAATACGAATGCCCTTTCCTCTCAACTCTATAGTGACTTGTAGAACATTTTCTTCATTACTCTATCAGCGACGGGCTTTATGCTGTGAAAATCTCAGAACCTAAGCTTATGGAATGGTCTTAATGTCCAATATAAGAAAACAACTCATTACTCACAACTGATACCAAGTAACTGTCTCATAATCTTTCCAGGACCATCCGTAATATCTGAGTGGTTATGTGAAATGGTCGCAGGGCCGCAAATTAAAGAATGTCGGAGACAAAAGCATTTCAATCCCAGGGGGTACAGCCAGGATTGAAGAGGGTGTTAAACAGGGTACAGAAGTGGGAGGTAGTGCACCTGGAGTCACATCTGAGGAGAGTTCTCAGATTCAATAAAGGTGAAATCAGTGAGTAAAGAAATATGGGTGAGAATAGTCAGCAAGGTCAGTGGGAAGTAGCCAGAGCAAGAAGCCAATCAGAGAAGACACACAATTATACAGTGAAAGATCTGGGAAATCGAAGCCTCACTCACTTAGTCAGAGGAATTGAAAAGGTCCTTGAAAAAGGAATGGTGGCTGAATGGAGGCACATAATGAAATGTTAATTCTGGGGAAGTAAAATTGGATGGCATGTTAATATTGAATAAGGTTTCTACAGTGCATTAAAGAATATTTTAACCATTTTCTGGAATCTGAAGGGAGTTCTGAATAGGCAGTTTGAGAGTGATGATGATGATGAAGCCTCCTTTATGTTACATCTGACAAAAGTTTGTCAAGCTCGGGACTTCCCGGGTGGCACAGTGGTTAAGAGTCCACCTGCCACTGCAGGGGACACGGGTTCGATCCCTGGTCCGGGAAGATCCCACATGCTGCAGAGCAACTAAGCCCGTGTGCCACAACTACTGACCCTGTACTCTAGAGCCCGTGAGCCACAACTACTGAAGCCCGCGTGCCTAGAACCCGTGCTCCGCAACAAAGAAGCCATTGCAATGAGAAGCCCACGCACCGCAACGAAGAGCAACCCCCGCTCGCCGCAACTAGACAAAGCCGGCGCGCAGCAACAAGACCCAACGCAGCCAAAAATAAATAAATTAATTAATTTAAAAAACAATTTGTCAACCTCACAGATTTAAAATCCACATAAAAGTAAATATAAGGAAGACTCTTGTGAAGATTCCTTAAATTAAGGGGCAGCATAAACTGACATGGGGTTTAACATCAGTTAAGTTTGGGTTTGGCCTCTAGTTTCCACATTTACTGTCATGAACCTTAAGTAAGTCACTTAACCATCCTGAGTTCGAGTTTCTTCATCTAAAAAAAGAAAGAAAGAACTGGGGAACTGGGGGATCAGTGGAGCAGTGCATCTGAGAGCATTCTGTACACCACAGTGCTGTACAAACACTGGCCTTTTCCGCCCCCCCCCCACCCCGAGATCTTAGTTCACGGAGCAGGGATTGAACCCCAGCCCTCAGCAGTGAAAGTGCAGAGTTCTAACCACTGGGCCGCCAGGGAATTCCCGATGGCCTATTAGTTTTAAATTCAGCACTTCATCCCAGTAGAGCAAGGAATTCCACATTTGGACCCACCTTCACTGGAGATGCCTGAAGAAGCTGCTTCTGGTCGCATGCCTTTTGGGCTCTGTGGGCATCCCTTGCTGAATAAACCTTGATGATGGCATAGAACCCAGGACCGGCCACTGCTGCATTTGGGACGACTCGGACCGAATACTGAAGGCCAAACTGGGAGAAGACTGTGAACAGAGAATGCTGTAGGGTGGTCCCATGCTAAGTAAGTGCAGGCAATTTCACGCCCAGGAAGCCAAACCGCCCGTTCCCTTCCATTCCCCCAGCCCTTCGCCGCAGGCAACTGTGGTGAGCCTGCAACTCCAAACACTTCTCATTTCAGCAACAAGTTTCCCTCTGAAAACCTAAGCTTCGAGAAGCATTAGGAGACAGTGCCAGCTGTTGGGAGCTATCTCTCAAAAATCTGTGGGGGCGAGCTGACTGCTCAGGTCGGCTCTAGAACTAAGATTCCTCTCAGCGGACACCACAGGCAGATGAGGTGCTGAAGCAGTACCCCGGGGCGCCCAGTTAATGAGGCGCGAGGTGGCTTCCTCCAGCCCTCCCTCCGCCCCGGCTCGGCTCACTTACAAGGCCTCGGCCGTGGGTCCAGAGCTCAGCTCCCACACCAGCAAGGTTTTGTCACCCACGATGGGAACCACAAAATTTACCAACGGCACCATCCCACCGTTACCGCTCGTGCGCGGCTCGGTGCGCAGGCGGACTGCGCCTGCGCACGGGCGTCTGCGCACTCGCGCCTGCGCACGGGCGTCTGCGCGCTCGAGCCTCGCACCGCGTCTGCGCACGCGCTCCTGAGCACCGCATCTGCGCACGCGCGCCTGCGCACAGCGCCTGCGCACTACGTCTGCGCTGCCGCGCGTGCGGAGAGTCGGTGCGTATGCGCGCGTAGGCAGAAGGGGGTTCATAGACGCCGTGCACAGACGCTCGTCCGCAGACGCGCGGGCGCAAACGTCCGTGCGCAGGCGCCCGGGCGCAGAAGCCCTTTCGCTATCGCGCGTGCGCATATGTCCCTGCGCAGGCGTGCGACCACACACGCCTTGCGCAGACGCCCGTCCGCAGGCGCGCGTGCGCAGGCGCAGTCCGCTTGCGCACTGAGCCGCGCACGAGCGGTAACGGTCGGATGGTGCCGTTGGTAACATTTGTGGTTCCCATCGTGGGTGACAAAACCTTGCTGGTGTGGGAGCTGAGCTCTGGACCCACGGCCGAGGCCTTGTAAGTGAGCCGAGCCGGGGCGGAGGGAGGGCTGGAGGAAGCCACCTCGCGCCTCAGTAACTGGGCTCCCCGGGGTACTGCTTCAGCACCTCATCTGCCTGTGGTGTCCGCTGAGAGGAATCTTAGTTCTAGAGCCGACCTGAGCAGTCAGCTCGCCCCCACAGATTTTTGAGAGATAGCTCCCAACAGCCGGCATTGCCTCCTAATGCTTCTCGAAGCTTAGGATTTCAGAGGGAAACCTGTTCATGAAATGAGAAGTGTTTGGATTTGCAGGATCACCGCAGTTGCCTGCGGCGAAGGGCTGGGGGAATGGAAGGGAACGGGCGGTTTGGCTTCCTGGGCGTGAAATTGCCTGCACTTACTTAGCATGGGACCACCCTACAGCATTCTCTGTTCACAGTCTTCTCCCAGTTTGGCCTTCTGTATTCGGTCCGAGTCGTCCCAAACGCAGCAGTGGCCGGTCCTGGGTTCTATGCCATCATCAAGGTTTATTCAGCAAGGGATGCCCACAGAGCCCAAAAGGCATGCGACCAGAAGCAGCTTTTTTAGGCATCTCCAGTGAAGGTGGGTCCAAATGTGGAATTCCTTGCTCTACTGGGATGAAGTGCTGAATTTAAAACTAATAGGCCATCGGGAATTCCCTGGGGGGTCCAGTGGTTAGGACTCTGCACTTTCACTGCTGAGGGCCCGGGTTCAATCCCTGGTCTGGGAAGTAAGATCCCGGGGTGGGGGAGGGGGGAAGGCCAGCGTTTGTACAGCACTGTGGTGTACAGAATGCTCTCAGATGCACTGCTCCACTGATCCCCCAGTTCCCCAGTTCTTTCTTTTTTTTTTTTAGATGAAGAAACTCGAACTCAGGATGGTTAAGTGACTTACTTAAGGTTCATGACAGTAAATGTGGAAACTAGAGGCCAAACTCAAACTTAAGTGATGTTAAACACCATGTCATTTTATGCTGCCCCTTAATTTAAGGAATCTTCACAAGAGTCTTCCTTATATTTACTTTTATGTGGATTTTAAATCTGTGAGGTTGACAAATTGTTTTTTAAATTAATTAATTAATTTATTTTTGGCTGCGTTGGGTCTTGTTGCTGTGCGCCGGCTTTGTCTAGTTGCGACGAGCGGGGGTTGCTCTTCCTTGCGGTGCGTGGGCTTCTCATCGCGATGGCTTCTCTTGTTGCGGCGTACGGGTTCTAGGCACGCGGGCTTCAGTAGTTGTGGCTCACGGGCTCTAGAGCACAGGCTCAGTAGTTGTGGCACACGGGCTTAGTTGCTCTGCGGCATGTGGGATCTTCCCGTACCAGGGATTGAACCCGTGTGCCCTGCATTGGCTGGCGGACTCTTAACCACTGTGCCACCCGGGAAGTCCCGAGCTTGACAAACTTTTGTCAGATGTAACATAAAGGAGGCTTCATCATCATCATCACTCTCAAACTGCCTATTCAGAACTCCATTCAGATTCCAGAAAATGGTTAAAATATCCTTTAATGCATTGTAGAAACCTTATTCCATATTAACATGCCATCCAATTTTACTTCCCATTTCACATAACCACTGAGATATTACGCATGATCCTGGAAAGATTATGAGACAGTTACTTGGTATCAGTTGTGAGTAATGAGTTCTTTTTTCACATTGGACATTAAGACCATTCCATAAGCTTAGGTTCTGAGATTTTCACAGCATAAAGCCCGCACTGATAGAGTAATGAAGAAAATGTTCTACAAGTCACTATAGAGTTGAGAGAAAAGGGCATTCGTATTAGATTTCTTTAATGCAGAGCCTTAGTTTACTACCCACAGCCCCGAAATTGTTACCTACTTTAATTATGCGTTCTCTTTAAATTTTATTTATTTATTTGGTTCCACCGGGTCTTAGTTGCAGCAGGCGGGCTCCTTAGTTGCGGCAGGTGAGCTCCCCAGTTGCAGCAGGCAGGCTCCTTTAGTTGTGGCTCACAGGCTCCTTAACTGTGGCATGCAAACTCTTAGTTGCAGCATACACGTGAGACCTAGGTCCCTGACCAGGGATCGAACCCGGGCCCCCTGCATTGGGAGCACAGAGTCTTAACCACTGCACCAGCAGGGAAGTTCCAATTATGTCTTCTTTTATTCATTAGCAGGTATACATACTTCTTATCTTTTTTCCTCTGTATTTTTTGTACATACAGACAAGAGAATAACATCTTCAACTAAAATGAAGGAAAGGCCTAATGTATCTGAGTTTTTCTCAGTAGCACGAAGGGAAATGTTTGCCAGCAAGAACTGTGGCCAGGTTATCCCAGATGTCAACTGTCTCTACTACCCAGGGACTCAGAGCCCTTCTGAAGCTTCCTAATTGTCCAGGACCGCTCCATTATGACTCACCGTACAGGGCCTAGCCTCCCTGTTTTAAATGTTGCGACACTCCACATTTAAAAATTAGTCTTCATTTCTCCTTCCCAGCAGGCAGCTTCAGTTGGAGAAAGTAATTTCATTTTCTTATGTACTCATTCATTCACTCAGTCAACAGACCATCACTCCTCTATTATATGCCAAGATCTATGCTTGTTTCTGGTAACAAGGAAAGAATAATATATGGTTCCTTCAAGCACTTAAGGAGCTCATAAACTAGTGACGGAGGAAGATGCACAAACACATCAAAAAAGAATTAACAATGCTTTGACTTTATTTGTATTATTTGAATTTTTATGACTGTATTTCTATACTACACCCTGTTCGAAATGGAAATAGACATTTAAGAAAGAACTAGTGATGTAAAAAAATCCACAGTAATATGTAAGTTATTTAGAGAGCTAAGACTGGAAATATTTGCACTCTCAAAGAAGCTTGTTAATGCAGATGAACCTCTGATTCTTTTGGTTGCTTTATTTCCATTTATAGAGGTATACGTATTCCCTCTTCTAACAGGGGTTAGTAACTTGGGGAGGGGGTGCTACAGATTAAGGTCCTAATTCAGTTGCAGGTCTATCTTATCTCGTCTTCAGGTCATATTCTCATCTCATACAGGATGAGATGACTAAAACAGTTCACTTCCTTTGCTTACCCCCAGCCCCGTAATAGGCTTCTGCTGGGCTTCCTTTGTTGCTTTCATCATCACTTTCACCACCAGAGGTCAGGGAACCTTCCGGTTAATCAGGGGCCCTGGAAATGATGCAGAAAGGTACTGACTTAAAAATAATAAATAACATTTATTTAGGGTTCACTTTGAACTCATTGCTTAAAATGTTCTATTTAATCTTCACTCTATGAAATTGGTATTGATAAATCTCAGGTATATTCAAAATAAGTCTCTATGTAGGGTTGTGATATTTTTAGGTCTTTTATGTCTTTAGGGTCGTCTCGGCACCAGACATAAGGCGGTTCGACATAATACGCTTGCCCTGAACAGCTCCAGATGCCAAGAATTGGCAAATTACTACTTTGGTTTCAATGGGTGGTCAAAAAGGATCATCAGGGTAAACTCTGTAGATTTTCTTTGACTAACCAGACTCCTTTCAACATTGAACTCCTAGACTTTAGAGAGAAGCATAGAGCAGGGCTATGGGGAGGAGATGTGAGAGGCTTCCACATGGAAGTATCTGAGCATTGGCCTGCCACCTAGAATTAGTGATAATCTCAATGACTTGGATGGTGGTGTCCATAATTTTCTCCAGTATTTGTATGGTATATAATAAAAAAGTGTTGTCTATATTTAGTCATTCATTTGCAAGTCTCACTTGACTTTGAAGCTATAGCATACCTAAAGTATTACCTGGGATTGCTGGAGTTTAGTTTTTATCGCTAACACCAGCATATTTTGAAGTCTAGCCTTTAATTCAAAATCCTAACAGCTTCAGGATCTTTCTAACCTTGAAGAAAGGGAAAATGAAGATATTGTGACACCACTTCAGAAGCAAAGCCTGAAGTTCTTCTGTGCTTTAGAGGTGGCGTTGCCCTCCCACGAGTGCAGGAGTCCTGCAGCTGGCATGGCTGAGGAACCTTTGGATAAGTTGGAGGAAGGTCTGTTTTCCAGTATGTGTGTGTGTGGGGAGGTGAGGGAGTGGGATTTCTCTTTTTTCCTTTCTTTCTGAAACTCAACTTTTAGATACATCATCACCTTGGCTAAGCAACTAAAGCCCTGGGCAGAATTTTTCTGCCTGACAATATAGGTTTTTATCTTAGGCAATACCTGACAGCACCTTAAACTTTAGAATTTTAGAACTGACTGCCTGCCAAGAAACTTAGGAGGAGGGAAAATTAGTTAGTTGTTTTTTTTTTTTTTTTTTTTGGTTAATAATTTGTTTTTTGCTAAAATAATCCCTCAAATACAGATGTCTTCTGGCCTTCAGTTATCCCAACAAAATCATTGTCTAAAGATTGAAATAAACTCTTGTGTAAATGTTCAGTCCTTTGCCTCCTATAGAGGGGCCTGAGCGGAAAAAGTAAATGTAGATCCCTAGAAAGGGGATTCCGACTGGTACTGAGTTTTTTCCTAGAATCCATGGCACTTGGGCTTAGGGTTTTACGTCAGAGGCGGAACTGTTAGCGAATGGAGTGGAGGAGGCTCCACCATCCACCTGAGTGGGTGATGGTTGAGGAGAGGCCAGATCATCTGCACTACCACCAAGTCTATCTCACTGTATGAATCCAGCCCTTTACGCACAGGAGAGCAGGGTCTGTAGCAGTGTAGCCTCAGCTTGTCCATTTGAAATCTGTGAGTAACATGAGATTTGTGCCACGTTCTTGGTTTGCATTTCCCATCGAGTATTTTAGGAACTTCCAGAATAGATCTGAGCAGTAAAAATGTGCCATGCCAGGGTATACCTACAACAGAGACATTCAACCATACCCCAGTGTTGTGCCTGCCCTTAATCACTAAGATAATGATCTAAGAATGACAGATGCATTTTTAGTTTTAAACACATAACCTAGAAATCAGTTATTCAGATAGGCATTTTAAATTCATCTGTTTTGGTTGGATTTAGGGTCATTATCATTCCTTATGAAAAGGAAGGTAACCCAGAAGCTTGCTATTCAGAAGGCTATGACAGATGCATTCCGGAAACTGCTGATTGTGGTTTTAGGTAAGACCTTTTTTTTTTCAGTACTCACTCAAAGTTCATTAAAATAAATGTCCTATGATATGTCCTTTAGTTGTAGTAAAAGTAGCTCTTATATACTTTATTTTTAACTTTTCTCTCTTTGAATATCATTCACAGGCACAGACTCAACTTCTTATATAATGATAATAACTTTTTCTTACTGATGTTCAAGTATTCACAACTTAGCTACTAGTAGCAGCTTTAAGATGACTCTTTGTCCTTTCAGCATTATCCTAGAGAATTTCTTTTTTTTTTCACACACACACACACACACACACACACACACTGTATTTTATTTTTACAAGAGATAAATAGACTGACACCAAGCATTGTAAATGGATGACCACAACAAAAGCAACAATGATTGCCATTACCAAACACGAAACACACTCATACTATGTCATAATATTGACATTCAGTCCAGTAATCCTCCACTGTAACAGCTCCTTTACTTTGCAGTGAAAATTGATTTCTATATTCTTTACCTCTGAGTCCTTGTGGAATTTTTTCTTTTTAATTCAAACAGAAAGTCACAAAAATTATACTCATCCTCATCAGTTCACTCAGTGCCATGTAATTAATTTTTTTTTTCATCTTGATCTTTTGTTAGCACTTTTATGAGTTCATCAGCTTTCCATTAGAGTTCTGAAAATGCTTATTCATTCAGTTCAGCAGTACAGTTCCCAGAAACCTGTACTTGTCAGAGTCTTTTCTATGAATTCCTTGAAGATGAAACCCTTTTATAGGAACATATTTGCAAAAGCATCAGAGTACACCCAGAACTGTCTGTAACTGACAAAAGACTTAAAAATGACCACGGATAAAGATTTGATGAAAGTTCATAATAGTGCAATTGACAATGAAATTTAGTTTTTTCTGAGATATACATTTTAAAGTAATAACTAGAATTATGACTTATAACATGATACCAGAACATATAAGATTTTTAGAAATTTCACGTAATGTCTGAAACATTTATATTAACATATTTCCATACAGATAACCCAATGAAAGTTTAGTATTAGTTGTTTCGTTTGTTTGTTTTTTTATCCTGCAGGTTCTTATTAGTCATCAGTTTTATACAAATCAGTGTATACATGCCAATCCCAATCGTCCAATTCAGCACACCACCATCCCCACCCCACCGCAGTTTTTCCCCCTTGGTGTCCATATGTCTGTTCTCTACATCTGTGTCTCAACTTCTGCCCTGCAAACCGGCTCATCTGTACCATTTTTCTAGGTTCCACATACATGCCTTAATATAGGATATTTGTTTTTCTCTTTCTGACTTACTTCACTCTGTATGACAGTCTCTAGATCCATCCACGTCTCAACAAATGACTCAATTTCGTTCCTTTTTATGGCTGAGTAATATTCCATTGTATATATGTACCACATCTTCTTTAACCATTCGTCTGTCGATGGGCATTTAGGTTGCTTCCATGTCCTGGCTACTGTAAATAGTGCGGCAGTGAACATTGGGGTGCATGTGTCTTTTTGAATTATGGTTTTCTCTGGGTATATGCCCAGTAGTGGGATTGTTGGATCATATGGTAAATCTATTTTTAGTTTTTTAAGGAACCTCCATACTGTTCTCCATAGTGGCTGTATCAATTTACATTCCCACCAACAGTGCAAGAGGGTTCCCCTTTCTCCACACCCTCTCCAGCATTTGCTGTTTGTAGATTTTCTGATGATGCCCATTCTAACTGGTGTGAGGTGATACCTCATTGTAGTTTTGACTTGCAGTTCTCTAATAATTAGTGATGTTGAGCATCTTTTCATGTGCTTCTTGGCCATCTGTATGTCTTCTTTGGAGAAATGTCTATTTAGGTCTTCTGCCCATTTTTGGATTGGGTTGTTTGTTTCTTTAATATTGAGCTGAATGAGCTGTTTATATATTTTGGAGTTTAATCCTTTGTCCGTTGATTCGTTTGCAAATATCTTCTCCCATTCTGAGGGTTGTCTTTTCGTCTTGTTTACGGTTTCCTTTGCTGTGCAAAAGCTTTGAAGTTTCATTAGGTCCCATTTATTAATTTTTGTTTTTATTTCCATTACTCTAGGAGGTGGATCAAAAAAGATCTTGCTGTGATTTATGTCAGAGAGTGTTCTTCCTATGTTTTCCTCTAAGAGTTTTATAGTGTCCGGTCTTACATTTAGGTCTCGAATCCATTTTGAGTTCATTTTTGTGTATGGTGTTAGGGAGTGTTCTAATTTCATTCTTTTACATGTAGCTGTCCAGTTTTCCCAGCACTACTTATTGAAGAGACTGTCTTTTCTCCATTGTATATCTTTGCCTCCTTTGTCATAGATGAGTTGACCATAGGTGCGTGGGTTTATCTCTGGGCTTTCTATCTTGTTCCATTGATCTATGTTTCTGTTTTTGTGCCAGTACCATATTGTCTTGATGACTGTAGCTTTGTAGTATAGTCTGAAGTCAGGGAGTCTGATTCCTCCAGCTCTGTTTTTTTCCCTCAAGACTGCTTTGGCTATTCGGGGTCTTTTGTGTCTCCATACAAATTTTAAGATGATTTGTTCTAGTTCTGTAAAAAATGCCATTGGTAATTTGATAGGGATTGCATTGAATCTGTAGATTGCTTTGGGTAGTATAGTCATTTTCACAATATTGATTCTTCCAATCCAAGAACATGGTATATCTCTCCATCTGTTGGTATCATCTTTAATTTCTTTCATCAGTGTCTTATACTTTTCTGCATACAGGTCTTTTGTCTCCCTAGGTAGGTTTATTCCTAGGTATTTTATTCTTTTTGTTGCAATGGTAAATGGGAGTGTTTCCATAATTTCTCTTTCAGATTGTTCATCATTAGTGTATAGGAATGCAAGAGATTTCTGTGCATTAATTTTGGATCCTGCAACTTTACCAAATTCATTGATTAGCTCTAGTAGTTTTCTGGTGGCATCTTTAGGATTCCCTATGTATAATATCATGCCATCTGCAAACAGTGACAGTTTTACTTCTTCTTTTCCAATTTGTATTCTTTTTATTTCTGTTTCTTCTGTGATTGCCGTGGCTAGGACTTCCAAAACTATGCTGAATAATAGTGGTGAGAGTGGACATCCTTGTCTCGTTCCTGATCTTAGAGGAAATGCTTCCAGTTTATCACCATTGAGAATGATGTTTGCCATGGGTTTGTCGTATATGGCCTTTTTTATGTTGAGGTAGGTTCCCTCTATGCCCACTTTCTGGAGAGTTTTTATCATAAATGGGTGTTGAACTTTGTCAAAAGCTTTTTCTGCGTCTATTGAGATGATCATAAGTGTTTTATTCTTCAATTTGTTAATATGGTGTATCACATTGATTGATTTGCGTATATTGAAGAATCCTTGCATCCCTGGGATAAATCCCACTTGATCGTGGTGTATGATCCGTTTAATGTGTTGTTGGATTCTGTTTGCTAGTATTTTGTTGAGGATTTTTGCATCTATATTCATCAGCGATATTGGTCTGTAATTTTCTTTTTTTGTAGTATCTTTGTCTGGTTTTGGTATCAGGGTGATGGTGGCCTCATAGAATGAGTTTGGGAGTGTTCCTTCGTCTGCAATTTTTTGGAAGAGTTTGAGAAGGATGGGTGTTACCTCTTCTCTAAATGTTTGATAGAGTTCACCTGTGAAGCCATCTGGGCCTGGACTTTTGTTTGTTGGAAGATTTTTAATCACAGTTTCAATTTCATTACTTGTGATTGGTCTGTTCATGTTTTCTGTTTCTTCCTGGTTCAGTCTTGGAAGGTTATACCTTTCTAAGAATTTGTCCATTTCTTCCAGGTTGTCCATTTTATTGGCATAGAGTTGCTTGTAGTAGTCTCTTAGGATGCTTTGTATTTCTGCGGTGTCTGTGGTAACTTCTCCTTTTTCATTTCTACTTTTATTGATTTGAGTCCTCTCCCTCTTTTTCTTGATGAGTCTGGCTAATGGCTTATCAATTTTGTTTATCTTCTCAAAAAACCAGCTTTTAGTTTTATTGATCTTTGCTATTGTTTTCTTTGTTTCTATTTCATGTATTTCCGCTCTGATCTTTATGATTTCTTTCCTTCTGCTAACTTTGGATTTTGTTTGTTCTTCTTTCTCTAGTTCCTTTAGGTGTAAGGTTAGATTGTTTACTTGAGATTTTTCTTGTTTCTTTAGGTAGGCTTGTATAGCTATAAGCTTCCGTCTTAAAACTGCTTTTGCTGCATCCCATAGGTTTTGGATCGTCGTGTTTTCATTGTCATTTGTCTGTAGGAATTTTTTGATTTCCTCCTTGATTTCTTCAGTGATCTCTTGGTTATTTAGTAACCTCCACGAGAGGCTGTTTCATCTTCAGGAGAAGAGACTTCTCAGGAAAATCCTTTTCCAGAATTATTTTCTCTTTCAGGCCTTTCTACAGAAAACACTACTTCAGAAAACAATACAGCACAAAATGTTTCTGAAGAAATTATTTCTACAGGAAACTCTACTCTCCCAGGAGGAACCGGCCCTGGAAACACTACCCATAGGAACGTCTCCACTGCACATTCTGCTGTTGCTGCAGACAACAGTATGCCAACTGTTCAACACACCAACGAAACACAATGGGAGTAGCACAACACGGGCACTGAATTATCCTCTAAGCCCACAAGCTTCACATTCCCAGGGCTCACATCCCCGGGTGATCAAGTTGAAACTCAGCTAAAGCAGCAGCTGCGGTCCCTCATCCCCAACAATGACATGCGAAGGCTCATTTCTCATGTTATCCAGACTTTGAAAATAGACTGCTCGGAGACCCACGTGCAGCTGGCCTGTGCCAACCTCATCTCTAGAACAGGCCTCCTGATGAAGCTTCTCAGCAAGCAGCAAGAAGTAAAGGTGTCCAAAGCGGAATGGGATACGGACCAGTGGAAAAGTGACAACTCTGTCAGTGAGAGCACAGAAGCCCAGAGTGAGCAGAAAGAGCAGGAGTCAAGTGAGGTGAGGAGAACCCCTGAAACATGGGACCTGGACTTTTACTCAGTTTAGGACATGCCATGAACGTGCCCAGGCAGGAATACCACGGGCTCCTAGTCTGTATCTTATCTTCAGCCGTGAAACTGGCTAAGACAGTGATCTCCCACTTGGCTCATTTAGAGAGTGTGCCACTATTCCTAGGGTAGACGAGAAGAGGACATAACACAAGACAACTAAATTGTAGATAAATAAATTGTAGAAGAAAAGGCTAATGATAAGATTAATAACATTAAATTTAGCTTGTTCTTATAGAAGCTACTCGCCTGAAAGGATTGGGTTTTATAGTAGTTTAAGAATAGTTAGCGATTGTTTAGAATAGGTTTAAGAAGAGTTAGCTTTCATCCCTTGTATCTCCTTGTTTTTAAAAAATTGTTATTTATTTTTTTAGCTCACAAAAGAAGTTCCAGGATATGGCTGTAACAACAAACTCATCTTGGCAATATCTGTAACTGTAGTAGTGACGATTTTGGTTACAATTCTCTGTCTCATTGAGGTAAGGACAATAATTCCTTCAGATTCAGAACCCACAAACTGAGAATCAAAGCCACTTTTCCACCTACTACTACTTGATTCTTCTCTTTAGTCATGAGGACTGAGATACACTATGTTCTTTTACTGAAAAGTATATTCCCAGGATTTTTTGTTTCCTTTTTTCTTTTTTGGCTGCGTTGGGTCTTCATTGCGGTGCACGGGCTTCTCATTGCGGTGGCTTCTCTTGCTGTGGAGTACGGGCTCTAGACGCGCGGGCTCAGGAGTTGTGGCGCACGGACTTAGTTGCTCCACAGCATGTGGGACTTTCCGAGACCAGGGATGGGACCCGTGTCCCCTGCACTGGCAGGCAGATTCTTAACCACTGAACCACCAGGGAAGTCCCAATTCCAGTATTCTTAATCGTTTGTGTAGATCCATATTCCAAACAAGTGTCATTTTCCTTCTGCTTAAAAATACTTCTTTTACCATTTCTTATAGTGAAAGTCTACTAGTAATGAATTCTTTCAGCTTTTGTATGTCTGAGATAGCCTTCATTTTGCTTTTGTTTGGACAGATCTGGGTATAGAATTCTAGCTTGATAGAATTCAATGCAGTACTTTAAAGGTGTTATTCCACTGAGTTCTCGTTTACATTGTTTCCAACAAGAATTCTGATGTCATTGTTATCTTTGTTCCTCTGTACGTAGTGTATAGGTTTTTCCTCTGGCTGCTTTTAAATTTTTCTCTTTATTGCTGGTTTTGAGCAATTTGATTATTTTTTGTGCCTTGGTGTAGTTTTGTCCATGTTTCTTATGCTTAAAGTTCGTTGATCTTCTTGACTTTGTGGGTTTATAGTGTTTACCAATTTGGAAAAGTGTTGGCTATTATTTCTTCAAATTTTTGTATTTCTCCTCTCCTTCATGGACTCTAAGTACCCATGTATTAGGCCACTTGAAGTTGTTGCACAACTCACTGAGGCTCTATTCATTTTTGTTGTTGTTTTGTTTTGTTACTCTTTTTGTTTCATTTTGGATGGTTTCTATTACTATGCCTTAATGTTCACTGACCCTTTCTTCTGCAGTGTCTAATCTGCCATTAACCTCGTTCAGTGTCTTTTTCATTTAGACATTGTTTTTAACCTCTAGAAGCACAATTTGGGTCTGTTTTACATTTTCCATGCCTATACTTAACATTTTCAGTGTTTATTCTGGGTTTTTTAACATATGAAATGCAGTTGTAATAACTTTTCTTCATGTGTAATAACTTTTTAAATGTTCTTTTCTGCCAATTCTAACATCTGTATGGATTATGGGTTAGTTTTGATTGATTGCCTTTTCTCCTCAGTATGGGTCATATTTTCCTACTTCTTTGCATGCTTGGCAATTTTTCATATGATCCCAGATATTGTGAGGTTTAGTTTATTGTGTGATATATATATATATATACATATTCCTGTAAAATGCTTGGGCTTTGTTTCGGGTGAAATTAAGTTACTCAGAACAATTTTATTCTTTTAGGTCTAGTGTGTAAGATTCGTTGGGTAGGAGTCCAAGTAGCCTTTAGTCTGGAGCTCACTATATGCAACTACGGAGACAAGTCCTTTCTGAGTATCATGAGGTTTTGCAGTCTGACTTGTAGGAACAGGTACTATTCCTACAACCCTGTGTGATATCCAGTTATTCTTATTATTAATCCTTTCATGTGGTTCTTTTCCTGGCATCAGGGAATTCCTCACAGAAATGTACTGACCAATACTTTGTTGAATTCTCAAGAGATCCCTCTGCATATCTCCAGAGTTCTTTGTCTGTGCACTTCTTTTCTCTCTGATACTCTGCTTTGTGAACTCTAGTTACGTTGGTTTTCCCAGACTCTCAGCTCCATTTCCTCAGTCAGGGAGTCCACCAGTCTCTGCCTGGACTTCTCTTCCCTTTACCATGACCTGGAAACTCTCTCAGAGAAGTAAGGTAGGGCAATTAGAGGGATCACTTCATTTATTTCCCATCTCCTCGGGATCACTGAACTTTATTGCCTGAGGTCCAGTTTCTTGAAAACTGTTGTTTCATATGTCCTGTCTGATGTTTTCATTGTTTCAGGTGGGAGGTCAAATTGGTCCTTGTTACTTCATCTTGGCCAGAAGCCAATAACATAGTTTAAGTCTGTTTTGTTTTGATACAGGGTCCAGTTAAAGATTAGGCATTGCATGTCATGTCTTTGTTTCCTTTAATCTAGAATATTTCCCTACTATTTTTTTTGATGTTTTATGACATTGGCATTTTTGAAGAGTCTAAGCCAGTTGTCTTGTAAATTGCCCCACAATCTGGATTTGTCTGTTTCCTCATTAGATTCAAAGTAAACATTTTGGGGAAGAATACTATATAGGTGATGTATTCTTCATACTTCATCACTTCAGGTGGCCCAGTGCTAAGTTTGATCACTTGACTAAGGTGGTATGTTGCATATCTCTCCATTGTAAAGTTATTTTTCCCCTTGGTAATTGATAAATAATATGTGGGGTGATACGTTGGGATCAGTGAAGATCCTACTTTCAAACAACTCTTCACCCAACTGTGCATCAATGATAATCCTTGTCTGAATCGATTATTACATTGATAGTTGCAAAATGACACTTTCCTAATTCTATCATTCCTTTTGCATTTATTAGCTGACATTATTCTATAAAGAAGAGCTCCCCCACTTTTCATTTTGAGTAGCATTGTGAACTCATGTGCTTTTTTAAAAATTAACTATGTTATACCTTATTATAATGATAATGTTATTCTTTGGAATGTTCCTTTTGTCCAGATTTGGCCAATGCGATCTCTGTTATTGTTTAACCACACGATGCTTTTTTCTTACTAGAATGATTTCTAATATATTACTACTCACAAATAGGAACTGAGAAAAGGACTCCAGAAGGTGCGGTCTTATTCAGACTCTTCTTAGAAGTCCGCCTTCTTCCTGTGTACTCTCAACCCCAAGTGAGGCTTTCGGGTTGGAAGGAGATACTTCTGAATTAAACTACAGATCAATGTCACCCAATTCTAATCCCTATTCCCTTTTTTCTAGGCATACCATACCTGCTGCCATCCTAATCCTTCTGCTGGGCACCTCTCTTCTCCTCTTTGTTTATTTACAACAGTCAAGAGCAGCAATTGGCCAACCGGCCGCTATCCAGTTCTCCAGTCCATATGCCCCAAGAACTCCTTTTTGCACTGGTCTGTAGTGGCCTTGGCCTACCTCTTCTACCTACTCAAGTAACTCTTTTACCACGAATTTAATTACCTGTGTTTCCCTTTATAGGGTCTTACCTAGCCGTATGGCCTGCTGCCTCTGCCAATTTAAAAACACTATTGAGGTTGTCTGTAAGACAGTCAAGCTGCGTTGTGACAGTGAATGCCTGACAGACATCACACGTTGTGGTGAGTCTCAATTGCGGGATAATAAATTTTTAAATTTTAATTTAATTTTTTAATAATTTTTATTTTTAATCAGTGATGATAAATTTTCAAATTAATGATGTAATTGCATTATTTTAATTCATTCATTCAGCGTTCCAGCTCCCTACGTTTCTAAGAACTACCCCCTTGCTGAAAATCAGATTCTTGGTTACATTATTAAGCTAATAAGAGCTCAGGTACATAGTTAGCTTAATAATGTAACCGATCCGCATACATAAAGGAACAAAAGAAAGGCATGGAAGGGGGAAGGGAATTAACATTAATGGCCACATATCCTATGCTGTGCTCTCTGCAAATGAGAACTTATTCGTAGAGTGCGTCACAGTTTGTAAACTGATCTTATATACATTAGGTCTCAACTACCCTTTGTCTTCTAGGACAGGTGTAAATATATTTTTGTTTCTTTTATTTGTTTCTGCAATTTTATAAAGAGTACAAGTGATGCTGTTTTATGTCCTATTGGGAGCCTGAGAGTTTCTGGTTCCATAACCAGAAGCTGCTACCTAGCCCTTCTAATGGATGGGAGAGCTAGTTTATTCTTAGACTGTCCAGCTCTGAACTTGCTCTGAATCTCAAGCTTTTCTATCCACAAAACACTCAGGGGCTTTCAACTATTTTTCTATATATTAGATTTATTGGCACTAACTTGATGACTTCCAAAACGTGCTTTCCTGCCCAGGTAGCTTGAATACAGGGCTCTTTCAGTGATCTAGAGCACGTCATATATAATAACACTTTGCTACTTCTATAAAGACAATATTGCTGATTTTTCAACACAATTTTTTTTTTATTGGCCGTGCCACACAGCTTGTGGGATCTTAGTTCCCCAACCAGGGATTGACCGCGGGCCACAGCAGGGAAAGTGCTGGGTCCTAACCACTAGACCACCAGGGAACTGCCCCAAACAATTTTTTTACTAATTATATTACTCCCTTCTCGCCCAGAAGTGTGCAGAAAAGGCATTTTTCATCTCCTTTTACAGGCGAGGAAAAACAAAATCAGAGGTGTTAAGTGCTATGACCCTAGTGCCCCGATCTCCTGTCCCCTTTTTGGGGCTCTCTGCAAGCCCATGCTCCTCCTTTCTCATGACCCTTCCCTCCTCCTTTGACCCTGACCAAAAATACTTTTAATCCTTTTGGAAGAGAAGCCCAGCTACACAATGGTACACATTACCTTCACACAGTTATAAGCTTTGGATGGTTCCCCAAGTAAAGCTGGAAATATTAGAAGTAAAATGAAATGAAAGCAAAGTAGCCATCTGACACAAGTTGCTTTCTCCCTTCTGCATTTTAGGACCTCAAGTATTATTCCATTGATTTGTTGAACATTCCACGTTGACAAACAATCTGGCAACTCTTCGTAACATATACCCTAGATCCCTGCCCAAATTTTAGCAAAGAGCCACGGCGGACATAGTGTTTTTTTCTGTATAGAGCCTTCTGTTATGGCGGCTGGGATATATGGAAGCAGGGACTGAGCAAAGGACTCGGTGGGTGGGTGGAGAAGAGAATGTCCAGGTGACCACCTGTTAGCGGCGGTTGTTGTCGTGGACATCTGTGATAGTAGCAAGAACTCAAGCACACTGAAGAGGTGGAGAGAGGAAGCCTCACACTCCTCTGCCTCTGAGGCAGGACAGGATGGGGTATGTGAATGTGAGGAGTCACAGTAGATCTGCAGAGAGTCCAGCTGAGATGGGGAGTATTTGTCTTCCAGCCTTGGCTTTTCTTGAGTACTGGCCCCTGGGAACCAGTGGAGTAATCCTGAATATAGTTACTATATTTCACGCTACAGAATTTTCTGAGTAGATAGCCACTTTTTCAAGAGATACCTTTTTCACATTTTGTTGTTGCCAGTCATAGGCTTAAGTGTGGGTTTCTTTTTCTCCTAAGTGGCACTCAAACGTTGACTGATTCCTAATTTATTTGGCTGTGGCCTGACAAAAAGCTGTCCCATCAGTCTTCAATGATCAAAAACAGTCTCCTCTTTTTTGAGAGATGAAGAAACATCTCTAGGGAATGCAGAAGGATCGTTGATGAAGGTGTTACAAGCGTGGAAGAAGAACAACAGCCCCGAGCTGACTATTGAGTCAGAGAGGGCATCCTCAGATAAAAGTGCTATCAGCTTGTCAGGCTTCATGAATGAGCAGCTGGACTTTAATAAAAACAGTGATATTATCAGGGCACGAATTTACATACTGCCTTATATCTCAGAGGGAAATCTAGGAGATGTGGAATCAACATTATTACCATTCCTTCAAGTTCTTTTTTCAAATACACAAGATGGAGATACGCCGCTGGGCCTTTTGAAAAACAATACAAGGAGCCCTTCTGTTAAACGTGTACGCAACAATTCAACTAATAAAAATAGATGGAGGAAACTCCATTTTCTGGAAAATTTGTTAGATGCAGAAACTCAAGAAAAAATGGATGAGGTGAAAAAGGAAGAAAAACCTGCCACGCGTACGCGTTCCAACCTTTTAAGTGCCATGTATAAACGCTACATCTTTCAAAAGAAGTTGGAAACTGCCCAACCACAGAAAGACAGCCTAGCAAAGACTAAGAGTACAGAGGAAAAGCTGCTGAGAATGAACAGGGTCCTCAAGGGCCCGAGGGGCCTACAGAAAATGCACCTCCAAGCAGTGGGAGATGAGAGCGTCTGGGGGAAACAGAATGCCCAGCCATCTGTGGCGAGCACTGCCGAAGAAAGAAGGCTCAGGAGGCCATCCCCAAGAAAGCTGAATCAGCTACTCATGGTGCAGAGGCCCAGGAAGCTGGTGGGAAAGTCCTCCAATGCAGAGTCTTCATTCATAAAGGAACACAAGGCAGAAGGTTCCTCTACCCTGAAACAGTACTTCAAGGGCAGGCCTTCTGCCTCCATCCCTCCAAAATCCCCACCTGAGGTTAAAAGCAAATCAAAAGACTTATCCAACACTATACTTGTTTTAGAAGATGCAAAGGCTAGAGTTAGAAATATTAAGGATTTTGAACTAATCTCACATTCTGGGAAATAATACATCTTCCATAAAATTAGGACTCATCGGGTCCACAGAAAACCCAAAGTCAAAAGGAGTCGAAAGTTCAGAAAGAAAATTTCACCCAATAGAGTGATGCTTGCAAGCCCTCCGTTCTCTGTAGGGAGGAGTCTCATAAATTCCCCTCCGCGAGAGGCTGTTTCATCTTCAGGAGAAGTGACTTCTCAGGGAAATCCTTTTCCAGAATTATTTTCTCTTTCAGACCCTTCGATAGAAAACACTACTTAAGAAAACAATACTGCACAAAATGTTTCTGAAGAAATTATTTCTACAGGAAACTCTAGTCTGCCAGGAGGAACCGGCCCTGGAAACACTACCCATAGGAACGTCTCCACTGCACATTCTACTGTTGCTGCAGACAACAGTATGCCAACTGTTCAACACACCAACGAAACACAATGGGAGTAGCACAACACGGGCACTGAATTATCCTCTAAGCCCACAGGCTTCACTTTCCTAGGGTTCACATCCCCGGGTGATCAAGTTGAAACTCAGCTAAAGCAGCAGCTGCAGTCCCTCATCCCCAACAATGACATGCGAAGGCTCATTTCTCATGTTATCCAGACTTTGAAAATAGACTGCTCGGAGACCCACGTGCAGCTGGCCTGTGCCAACCTCATCTCTAGAACAGGCCTCCTGATGAAGCTTCTCAGCAAGCAGCAAGAAGTAAAGGTGTCCAAAGCGGAATGGGATACGGACCAGTGGAAAAGTGACAACTCTGTCAGTGAGAGCACAGAAGCCCAGAGTGAGCAGAAAGAGCAGGAGTCAAGTGAGGTGAGGAGAACCCCTGAAACATGGGACCTGGACTTTTACTCAGTTTAGGACATGCCATGAACGTGCCCAGGCAGGAATACCACGGGCTCCTAGTCTGTATCTTATCTTCAGCCGTGAAACTGGCTAAGACAGTGATCTCCCACTTGGGTCAATTAGAGAGTGTGCCACTATTCCTAGGGTAGACGAGAAGAAGACATAACACAAGACAACTAAATTGTAGATAAATAAATTGTAGAAGAAAAGGCTAATGATAAGATTAATAACATTAAATTTAGCTTGTTCTTATAGAAGCTACTCGCCTGAAAGGATTGGGTTTTATAGTAGTTTAAGAATAGTTAGCTATTGTTTAGAATAGGTTTAAGAAGAGTTAGCTTTCATCCCTTGTATCTCCTTGTTTTTAAAAAATTGTCATTTATTTTTTTAGCTCACAAAAGAAGTTCCAGGATATGGCTGTAACAACAAACTCATCTTGGCAATATCTGTAACTGTAGTAGTGACGATTTTGGTTACAATTCTCTGTCTCATTGAGGTAAGGACAATAATTCTTTCAGATTCAGAACCCACAAACTGAGAATGAAAGCCACCTTTCCACCTACTTCTATTTGATACTTCTCTTTAGTCATGAGGACTGAGATATAATTTGTTCTTTTACTGAAAATTATATCCCCAGGATTTTTTTTTTCTTTTTTTCGGTGCGTTGGGTCTTCATTGTGGTGTGTGGGCTTCTCATTGCGGTGGCTTCTCTTGTTGTGGAGTACGGGCTCTAGACGCGCGGGCTCAGGAGTTGTGGCGCTCGGACTTAGTTGCTCCGCAGCATGTGGGACCTTCCCAGACCAAGGATCGAACCCGTGTCCCCTGCACTGGCAGGCGGATTCTCAACCATTGTGCCCCCAGGGAAGTCCCCACCGGATTTTTAAAGGAACTCCACTGCCAGGAGATCTCTATGGAATTGGATCCATGATAACAAGCCATTGGACTATTTTGACAAGTTAAATTTATAAGAAGGCCAGAGTTGACATGATAGTAAAATTTCTTCAACTCAAAAAACTATGCTGATTTGATGTACTCACCTGTCACTCTCAGTCTACTGTTGATTTCTTTCCTTGTTGGCTGAAGTGATGAGAGGTATACGATCTCCATACTCAGGG